>NW_025335817.1:2915162-2961129 GCF_004798865.1 Varanus komodoensis
CCGCCGCCGCCGCCGCCGCCGTTCTCGCTGGCTTGGCCGCCGCCGCCGCCGCCCGCCTGCGCCGCGCCCGGCCCTGCGCCGCGCGTGGGGGAGGGCTGCGCCCGGAGGAGAGGCGTGGGACAGAGCCGTCCGCGCCGGGGGAGCTTCGGTCCGCATGGCGGCCGGCCAGCCGTCCCGTTCCGCCCGGCCCGTCCCCGCGGCGGTGGTCTCGACCCGGGCTCGCGCGCGCCCCGGCGGCCTCCCTCCCCTCCCCTCCCCTCCCCTCCCCGGTTCCCCCGCCGGGGCTGCCCCGGCGCCTGCGCTTCCCATATATAGGCATCTAACTGCACGCTCAAATGGCAGGGCGGCGGCGGCGGCGGCGGCGGCTGCCTGGAAAGGGGGAGTAGCAGCAGGCGAAGAAAGGAGGAGGGGCAGGAGGAGGAGAAGTGAGGCGGAGGGGAGGAGGAAGGCGCGAGCCCTTTCCCAAAAAAGTATTGGGTGTCCTGAGGAATGCACGCGGCCCCCGCGGACGGTACATATCTGCCGGCAGCCGCGTAGCGGGCGCTCGCACTTCGCCCAGCCGCCGTCCCGCACAGCCAGCCGCCTCCTCCGGGAAGGGGTCCCAGTCCTCGCCGCGCCAGCCCCGAGTCCATTTTCCGCGCGGAGCCGCCCCCGAGCCCCGACCGCCGCCGCCGCCATGGACGCCATCAAGAAGAAGATGCAGATGCTCAAGCTGGACAAGGAGAACGCCTTGGACCGCGCCGAGCAGGCCGAGGCCGACAAGAAGGCCGCCGAGGACCGGGGCAAGCAGGTGGGCGGCGCGGGGCGCACTGCCCGTCGGACGGGGCGCGACCCCCGGCGCCCCGCATGCGGCTCGCCCGGCGGCGGCCAGGAAGGGGCTCCAGCCCCGGGCCTCTTGACCGGGAAGTGAGCCTCGTGGGCAGGCTGGCTTCCGGGACGGCGCGCCGCTGCCCGCGGCGCCAGCCTCCCCAGGAGTGCTCCGGGACGAAAGCCCCGTCGCCCGCTGCGGGCCCAGGGCGCCCCGCAGAGGACGGGCGCTCTTCCGCGGAGGGGGAGCTTGCTGGCCGGCGGGGCCGCGTCGAGAAACGGGCTTGCTCCCGTGCCGGGCTGCCCCCGCCCCGGGGGGGGGGGGGGGGGGGGAGGGGAGGGGAGGGGAGGGGGAGGGGTAGCCCCTCCGGCTACCGGGGACGGGGCTGCCGCAGAGTCTTTGGGAAAGGCAGCGCCGATGAAGCTGCGCGCCGGGAAAGGCCGCTTCCCGCGAGGCGTGCCGAGCATTTTTTCTGCCACACGCAAAGCACACAAAAGCCGCACACGGTCGCGGCGCCGCGAGAGGCCTGAGCGCGCACTCGCGCGGCTCCCTTCCGAGGAAAGGGCTCCGGGACGTCGAGCTGTTGCCGATCCCCTGTGCCCAGAAGCACCGACGGTGGAGTCAGCCCCTGTGATTTTGGGGCCTCTTGACTTCCACAGCAGGACTGCCTTAGTGCCCCAACCCAGGTGGCTGAGCCACGATTCTACCTCCCGGAGAAGAACATGCGGAAAGGGGGTCCCGGCTGGCCCCTGGCAGAGTCCTGCTGCAACTCACCCCCAGGATGAATTTGGCTGCCCTGGGGCCCCGGGGTTGACCTGCCTGTGATCGGGCCGTGCTCCATCCGTGGCTTAACCTAGCCAGGTCCTGTTGGGTCGGATTGGTTCCCTGGTCACTGGTTGGGGTCCTCTTCTAGTTCAGGCCTAGCACATCTGTGTGATGGAGACCATGCAAAGCAGCACAGCTGGCTCGGGAGGATTTCGAGGGGTGACCTGGGAGGGAGAGTGCGGTGGGATAAAATTGTGCTTCCTCCTCTTTTTGCCTCCAACCCGCATGGCTAGTTGGAGGAGGACATAACACAGTTGGAAAAGCAAATGCGCATCTCGGAGGATGAGCGGGACCGCGTCCTGGAGGAGCTTCACAAGGCTGAGGACAGCCTTCTGTCTGCAGAGGAGAAGGCCACCAAGGTATCCTGCCCAGGAAATGCTAACGTTTTTCCCTGTCTCCCCTCCTCTCTCCTCTCCTTTTCTATCTGCCTGCTGTTCTTCTGCACCCACACCTCTTCTCTGCGCGATCACGTTGCCTGCTGCACCCCCTCCTGCACCCCCTCCCCTGCCCTGACGTGTCCCTCTAGCTAGAGGACGAGCTGGTGTCCCTGCAGAAGAAGTTGAAGGGCACAGAAGATGAACTGGACAAATACTCTGAATCGCTGAAAGATGCTCAGGAAAAACTGGAACTGGCAGAGAAGAAGGCCACTGATGTGAGTATCCGCCCCTTTCCACGGACTCAGGCACTGCCTTCCCTTCTTGCGCCCCTCGGCCTTCCAACTCCATCACAAGAGACAAGGGCCCACGTCTCTGGACAGGGTGGGTGGGTGGGTGGGCAGGCAGGCAGGCAAAACCTTCACTGATTTCTTGGCATGATGGGTGCCATTCATCCCTAAAGAGTGAGGACATGATCCGGGTGCTCTGGGTCCCCCCAGCCTTGCCTTGAGCACAAGGGGGAAACGCCCCAGGGGTGACCGCAGTTTCCACGTAAAACTTGCAAATGTCTCAGGACAGTAGATGCTTTCAAAGGGAGCAGCTAGAGCTTTAAAACCGAGTGCCAACAATCCTCAGGGCTCCTGAGCCGAGGCTGCTATGCAGTCGAGGAGCAGGGGGACTGGTACCTGAGCGCATGGAGGCAGGCCAAAGGTGTGTGCTTTCCAAGTCAGAAAGGTAGCTGAGGCTCGCCAAGCCCCCTCTGCAAGAACCCGGCTCGGAAGATGATACTTGCTGGGCCTGCAATCCATAGGACAGCGATCCAGAGAAGAACCGCGGAGTTATATATAGTTCAGCACTTTATATGGTAGAGTGTGTGAGCAGTGCCTTAGCCGTCTCTCATCCCACCCACCTGTCTGGCCCCTGAGAAGTATTAAATAGTTCTCTGCGTGTAGCTCTCAAGTATTCGGAGTGTGTGAGCAGTGCCTTAGCCGTCTCTCATCCCACCCACCTGTCTGGCCCCTGAGAAGTATTAAATAGTTCCCTGCGTGTAGCTCTCAAGTATTCGGCGTCCTGTGCCTTGCAGAGCACTTCACATTCCCTGGGCGGGAAGGCTTCCTTCTCAGGTTGGAGGGGGAGAGATGTCCCGAGCGAGTGAATGATGTCATTTACATTTCATCCCTCTAAAAGCAACTGCCACCTCTTTCTAAAGGAAGAGGTCTGGTTTTGTTTTCTAGACGGGTTGACAAAAGCAGGCAGGGTTTTTGTTCTGGGGGAGTGTGTAAAAACATTGCTAAGTAACACTCTGAAGCGAGGAAGATCTTAGCAGCGCTGGAAGACAAGCCTTTAAAAGTTTGTTTGGTTCGTTGTGTTGGTTTGGTGGGAGAAAGGAACGTCTTGTGCCCAAGCAGAAAGGAATCTCTCTGACTTAATTTCAGCCCTTAAAACCACGGAGTGACTCTCTGTCTGGGAGTCGGACTGCCTCTAATCTGGTTCAGATGTGTTTTCTCCGTATGCGGCTTTCTATAGATGGGAGTCAGCATTCCAGTCAGGCGTTTATTTAACTTGTTCAAAGGAACCGCATATAGATCTAGGGGAGATATTCCTTATAAGGAAAAGAATGCAGACTATTTTCAAATAGCTGCTCTTGAGTGAAGGCTGGGGAGAGCCGAGAAATGCTACTGGATTCTCAGAATGAGAAAGAGACTTCTGCCATTGTTCCCTTGAGTGAGAAAGCAGGCCGGTTTATTTGCAGACTTTAAAGGAAATCGAGGGCCCCTTCTCCAGTCGTTTTCAAGGGATGTGCTACAAATCTTGCATTTCCACTCTGCACACCTTAAATGTGAGGGCTGATTTTGTACAAAGAGGTGCAAGGAAGATTCAGGGTCGATTAACTTGGAAGAGCAACTTGGCTAGTGAGGGAGGAATTTCCTGGAGTGGTGCAGACAGACCTCACTCCCTGGAGTGAGCTCACGGTTATCGGCTGAGGTCGGGTGATGGTGGAGGCGTGAGTCATGCCAAAGCCGACACATCACTTCCTTTCCAAGACACACCGGTTTGCCTAACTGAAGGGAGGAAATGGCTTAATGAGTAACTCCCTGGGCGTTGCTCTGCTCCTGGCTTGGCCTCTTCCACCGGCTGGTGGAGTCGTGCCAGGTGCCCAGGACTGCACAGGTGTGTCTTCCTAGCTGACCTGCCATGGTGCTTCTTGCAGAGTCTCTCGTTGCCAGAACCTTTCTGTAGAGTGGATCTCCCCAGCCAAACATGTTCTGCTTGGGGAAACGGGCAAAACAAATTCCAGATTCATGCAGCCTTTAACTGCCGCGTGTTGACTCAGAAGTGAGCGGAATCGGCCTTACTCACTAGCAGGTGCTTCGGACTGCAGCCTCGGGGGGAAGGCCAGCTGGCATAACAGGCCTTGCACCTGAGCCTGTAAAATTGCTGCCGGAAGCCAATTGCAAAATTTCTGAGGTGCCCATTCTCACATCCTCATGGTGGATAAATTCCCCCAGGAGAATTCTTGCAGTCGAAGGCTTCCTTGAGAGACAGAGCTAAGAGCAGTGAACAGAGGGAGGGAAGGCAGCAGATTGCTGGTGGTGCGTGCGCTTCCTCTGGGGCAGTGCCAAGTCTTTCCCTGGCATTCCTCGGTTGAAGGATCCGTTGTGGGTGGTGGCCTGGGCCGGGTGGACCAGAGCTGGTGTGGTAGGAAGGAGCTTGGTGTTGACCCCCTGTGGAGCTGTGTGCCTGCTGAGAACACCTTGGTGTTCCTTCCACGTCAGCCCGTCCATCGGTGGCTGCTGGCTTCCACTGCTGTGGCCAGGATGCGTCCCGAGCACCGGGGCCCTCCTCCTCTCCCCAGTGCCCTGAGCAAAGGACGACACGCTGGCTGGTATGCCGGGCCTCAAGGGCCGTCCTCGCCCAGTCTGGGATCCCTGGGGTTCACCTCCTGCTTCTTGGCCTCCGAAGTCCCATGCCTGCCCCACCCCTCTTTGGGGTTCTCCGCAAGCAAGCAAAGCGAGTGCTGCAACACTGTGTTGCAACGCAGCCATGCCCGCAAGCAGGTGTGCTGCTCTTTAGGGCAGCAGCCTTGCCGTCATAGCCTCTTCCAGACACCCAAAGCAGAAGCGGACTCGGCAGGCCAGTTCTCCCCCCACCAGGCCACCCTTTTGGTACCGTGTGGCTCCAGGAGACAGCCGGGCATCCCTCCGTCTTTACCAGGCTACTTAGAGGCAAGCAGCCCACTGCACTCCCTCTTCTGCTGTTTGGGACACCTGCGTCCCACAGGGCCCCCCATTTCTCAGAGACCCCCCTTTGCCTCCAGCCCTGCTGGCACTTGGCAGCTGATGGACTCCCACACCACAGTTCTCGGGGGTTCTGCTGCTGTTAGGCCAGGGCGAGCTTTGGGGTGCTGGAAGTTCTGTGATTTGGACAGCTGCCGCCCCAGGAGCGGCGCAGCGGTCGTGCCCAGAGCAGGAACACAGCAAGCGACATGAACCAGGAAGAGAACCCGGAAGCCCTGATGTGGCAAACCGACTCCAAAAGGTGGAGGGTCCATTTCAAGGCATGTCCCTGCTTAAAGATTTCCCAGCGTTCTCCCTTGCTCTGACCTAGCAGGTTTTCTCTCTTAACCCCGTTTTTGGTGGCGTTGGGAGGGCACTTTCCCACCCAGCTTGCATTGCAAGATAAGGCGCACACGTTCTGAGTCACTGCGGACTCTTTGCTCCGTGTCTTCTGCCGCTTCTCCCATTGTTCCTTTACACCCAGGAAACCCTTTAAGCAAGACAAGATGGGAAAGGTGCACCAGGTCTTAAACTAGGGGGCACAAGTGCCCAGGCCCTTGGCTTGGACACACCCAAATCCTCGGTGAGGTGTGAGGAAGGGGGAAGGTTCCTCGAGGGCCCTGCACACACACACATGCAGAGAGAGACAGTATTTGCTGGTAATGTGTACAAGGGTCTTTTCCGAAGCCCACCACAGAGTTCGATAGCAATCTGGTGATTCCTAAGACTAACCTACCTTACAGGACTGTTGCGAGACTTTCTTGGAGAACATATGTGAAACTCTATGAATGCTACCAAATGCTGCTAACATGCTAAGCAGGATTAATGACGCCATCCTAAACAAACTGAGCTAGGAAGTGACCCCCATCAGACACAGGCAGCCCACAGTCCTGAGAAAACATGCATAGGATTGCATTGCACACCCTGCATATCACAGCTGTGGGGGCAGAAAAGCCCTCCTCTTCCGGTAACTTTTCATTTCATTCAGCCTTCCAGTTGCTTTTCCATGGCACCTTTTCAAAGGCTCTGCATCTGGGGAGAGCCTGACTTACTTTTGCACATCTGACTCTTGTCAAGTAGCCATAGAAAGATTTAGGGCTAGGAGCTCCCCGTTCTCTGAGTTACTGGCAGCTGCTTCAGTAGCGCTGAGACCGGTGGGCATCTATTTTCCCTGCCTTGGCTTCTGTTCCTCTCGCCTCCCCGCCTCCACTAGCCACTGGGGCGTGTTAGCCCTGGAGGGGTGGCTGAATCGCCGCTTTGCTCCGAAGACTTCACGTGCGCCTTTAGGGAGGGAGCGAGGCCCGGAGCATGCAGCGGGGCCAGAAGAGGGCGCGCTGGCCCCGTCGCTCGCCGGACCGGCTCCCTGGTTCTGAGCAGCGGCCCGGCCCGGCCCATGATGCGCCCGCCGAGCAGCGTCCGCGCAGGAGCGATCCGTGCGCGCGGGTGGAAGTGAAGGGAAGGGAGAGGTCCGGCGCGTCCCGCGGGGTTTCAGCCCAGGCATTCATTCCCCTTCGCGCGAGGGGGGGGCTGGACATGGCGCCGCCCCCCCCCCCCCCGCCCCGCGGCCCCGTCTTTGGGAAGGGCGCGAGCGGGCTCCCGTGCGCGAGGCCAGGCGGCGGCTGTTCCCCGGAAAGGCCGAGGCGGGCAGCAGGGGCCCGCCACGTGCTTCGACTGCGCCCCCGTCTGCCGTGGCAGCTGGGGCTGATGGAAGGTGTAGTCCGGGGAAGGCACCCGGTTCCTTGTCCCTGCCCTGTCTAGAGACCGAGCTGGTTGGAACCGAGTCGCCCCGGCGGCAGCCCCCTCACATGGCCCCGGCGGCCGTGACTGATGGGAACTGCAATCCAGGAACACCCATACCGAAGCGGGGCAGGCGTTGCGCGATCCTCCGACGGTTCGGTCCGGAAGGGGGCCGGAAGATTGCGCCCGCGGCGTGGCGGACGCCCCTAGGATCGCGCGCTTGCTCCCGGGGCGGCAGCCTTCGGATGCCATCCCTGCCGCCAGCCGCGCAGGGGCGAGCTACGGAGCCGCGCCCGGCGCAACGCGCTCACCGTGCCAGCCCGGCAAGGAGCGCCGCGCCGGGGGGACGGGGCGGCTCCTCCCGCGCAGGTGGCTGGCTGGCGCGGGGGGCGGGGAGGGAGGGGGAGGGAAGGAAGGAGGACTTCCGGGGGGCGCGGGAGGAGCCGAGCCAGCCCCGCAGCGCAAGCGGCAGCGGAGGGCGTTGCGGCGCGCTGCCTCGGACTGCCCGGCCGCCCGCCCTCTGCTGCTCCGTGCTCGGCGCCCGCGTCTCCCGCGATGGCGGCGGGGCTGAGCTCGCTGGAGGCCGTGCGCAGGAAGATCCGCAGCCTGCAGGAGCAGGCGGACGCGGCCGAGGAGCGGGCGGGCCGCCTCCAGCGCGAGCTCGACGAGGAGCGGGCGCTGCGCGAGCAGGTAAGCCGCCGGGGGGGGGACGTTTGCGCAGCGATGGAGCCCCCCGCCGCCTCCATCTCTGCGCTGGCGGTCCCTTCCCGCGCAGCCGGCCTCTCGGGCTTGGCGTGGCTCTCCGGGTCGGGCTGGGCGAGGCCCGGCATGGGCGCCTCCCGGGAAACCTCCGCCCCCCCCCCCCCAGTGCTCCCCTTCCGCCGGCCGGGCTCGGGGTTGCGGGCGGAGGCCTCGCGCGGCGGCGGCCCCCGGCTCCTCTCCGTTCCCACCCGACGGTAAGTGGGGAAGGGCCTTCCCGGCCCCTCTCCTTCCCGCTCCCGCTCTCCACCCGAAACAAAGGGCTCCCCCGGCCCCCTGGCGCGGCCCGGTGCGGGGAAGGCTCCTGCTTGCGGAGCGCCCCGGCCGGGCTGGGCGCGCCTGTCCTTGGGAGACAAAGGTTGAGCGCCCGGCGGCGGGTGGCGGACAGGAAGCGGCGCCGAGCCTGCGCGCAGGGGCCGGCCTCCGCGGAGCTCCCGGCTGCGTCCCGCGGAGCTCCCGGCTGCGTCCCGCGCAGCTCTGGCGATCCTGAGTCTGCGGCGCAGTGCTGCAGGAAAGACGGCCTCTGGGCCCGCTGGGGCTGGTTTATCCGAAGCATCTGGCAAAGGCCCCAGTGAAAAAGAGTGCCTCTGAGCATGTCAGCCAGTTTCGGCCGTGGCAGCAGGTTGCTTTGTGCGTCCCGTTTTGGATGGGTGCGTGGCTCGTGTCTTTTACGCGTTGCTAGGAAAAGGCTAGATGGTTAGATGGAGTCAGTGAAGCAGTTGGTGTGAGCTTGAGTGGACTCTGGGGGATGGTGGAGGACAGAAGGGCCTGGAGGAGTGTTGTCCATGGGGTCACGATGGGTCAGACACGACTTCGCATCTAACAACAACAACAGGAAAAGGCTTGAATGCAAAGCATCGCCGAGGTGTGTGTCTCAAGCTGCCCTGACGAACCCGGGGTGAAGAAGGCACTGCTTTGGGGCAGGAGGCAGAGCTCCAGGTGTGTGTTTAACAGGCTATAAAACCCTGCAAAGCACACGGGTTGCAGAGGCCACGCAGCCATGGGTAATGCTGCATTCCTGCTGGCAGCTCGGAGAGGCGTGTCTGCCTTGCACCCTCCCTGCGAGGTAGGCTAGGCTGAGAGAGGGCCTGCTTGCAGGGGCCTCAGAGTGGCCTTCGTGGCTAAGCAGGTGCCCAGCGCAGGCCTTACCCCACACCCTGTCCAGGGCATCAGGCTGACTTCCCGCTTCAGAATGCTGAAAGCAGAGGCGGCTGGGTTTGGGTTCCGACGGGGAAAGTGAGGATTTCAGAGCATGTGTCCTCCATGACTGAGGCTGCTTGAACCCACGTTGCTCTCCTGCAGCATGAGAGCGAGCGCAAATTACCACGGATGTGCTCGAGCAGAAAAGCTCCCGCAGTCTCCAGAATGTCCCAGCCAGCCTTCTCCAGGCCACCTGGTGCATCCGTCCACAATTCCCAGTGTTCCCGGTCCAGCATAACGCAGGGCAGCTGATCCAGGTTATCCTTGCAGGTGTGTTGACCAGAGTGCTAAATGATTCGTTAACAGAAGGTGGGAGATGTAGAAAAGTCCCTGCAGACCCGGCCAGAGGTTTGCCTTGTCCAACAACCTGACCGGGGATGCGCATAAAAAGACTTGAAGCTGAAGCCCCTTCCCCAGTGCTGGTGTGGTGTGGTGTGGTGTGGTGTGGTGTGGTGTGGTGTGCTGGGAATGAACAACTCCTTTTTGTTTGCCCTCAGGGCTGTGGGGTCAGACATGCCCTTGACCCTGCATGTAGAGTTTCCATTTTTAACTTTCTACAAAAGCGGTGGATTCGGTTACGGGGGATCACGGCTCTTTCTAAAAGCCGCGTGTGCTAAGTAACCATCGGGCATCCTGTGTTGGTACGTTCCATAGGCCAAGGGGGTGTTCAACTTGTCTTCTTTAAAATGATGCCCTCCAGGTGTGTTGGTCCACAACTGTTGCAATTTCTAGCCAACTGGAAATGCTGGAAACAGTGGGAGTCTGGAGGGGGTAAGTTGGGGCAGGCTGGCTTTAAAAGGATGACGTCCTTTCTGCTTTGTCTGAACCGGAGCCACTCAGCTTTGTTGGGTGTGCCTGCCCCCTTTCCTACAATGGCCACCCCCTAGTAAGGCACACTGTCTCTCCCTGGCAAACAGGATTCAAAGGTATACTGCCTCGGAATTGGGAGGCTCCATTTAGCTTGGAAGTTTCCGTTTATGGGTCGGAACTCGGAGGTTCCAACCCATCAAAACTGCATTTCCCCAGCAAAGGCGTGTGTGGCACCTTGGGCACATGGCACTGAGGCCACCTGGGAAGTGGGGCCAATCAACTTCCGAGCAAAAACCCACTGGATTGTGCCCTTCTTTGTGCTTCCTTTGGTAAATCTTTGAAGTTTGCTTTTGGTTTGACCAGGCGGTTCTGCATGCAGCCATCAAGCCATTGTTCTGAGCATGACTTGTGGCAGTGTGGGGGTGTGGGGGGGGGATGAAACACCTGGGAGCTGCAAGAAAATGTTGCAGAATGGGGGCTTGCCACATAGAGTTCCAGCTACTTCATTCCGTACGCCCACACACCTTTTGCCCCTTAAAAAGTCCGGTTCTGTATCTGGTCCTCCTTGGACTGCTTGGAAGTGGCTTCCCCTCCCTCCATTCAGGTCCCCCTCCCAAAAAAAAAAGTTGCATCCTTCTGCAACCCCTGGGGTTTCCCCAGACCTGCCCACACCTCCCTCCTGGGCATGGGTGGTGCTGCTGGGCATCCTCGTTCACCTCTGAGCACCGGAAATAGCAGCGAGGGCGCAGCATTAGCAGCCTTGGCCGCGGTTCCTGTTTGCCCACCGAGTCCTGGCGCCCACCTGCGTGCAGAAGGGATGCTGGCTTGCAGCCCAACACGGCTGGAGGGCGCCAGGTTGGGAGCAGGGGCCTCCGGCCATGATCAAGGACCCTGGACTGGCCACAAAACCCAGCAGGTTTTATTTATTAATTTACATATGCACTCACGCACTGCCTGTAACTTCCAAGGCCTTCCTAGGTGGCTTACAATACAGTAAACATTAAAATTGTAATAAAACACATTAAAACCCATTATTTATTTATTTATTTATTTATTTATTTATTTATTTATTTAAAATGTTTTTATGCCGTCCCCTATGCAAGGCATCTCGGGACGGCTCACAGTCAAAACATTAAAACAATAAAATTACATACATTAAACCGATCTAGCTGTAAAAGCAATAAAACACAACTGTTACGATTAATATTGCAAGGCATCTTGGGACGGCTCACAAGATTAAAACACAAACAAATTAAAATATCTATAATAATGGTATAAAAAATGGCCAGAGTTTTGTGGGTGAGGCTCGTGGAATCTAGAATCAAATATTGTTGGCTAGAATGTAAGACGTGGCATCGGTCTCGTAGTGCAACTATCTGGTCTGACCCAGATATTCCTTTCTAATCCCCCCCCGCCCCCGCACAGTAAAAAATCCTCCAAGGTGAGTTGCAGGAGGGGAGGTTATTCCCTTCCCTGCGAAAAGGAAGTGGTGGCTTTCTTGCAAATTGGCAATCATTAATCCCTGGTCCTCTCATAGCGAAACTAACTAGTGAAACTATGACAGAGAATAGCAAACACAAGTAGAAACTTGTGTTTGTCTTGTCAGCCCTGGGAGTGCCATTTATTGTCATTGGTACTTATCTTTACCATATAAGGGCAAGGCCTGCTTTGCAGCAAAAAGGGAAAAAAATCGGGGCCTTATAGGGTAGTGGCCGGCCAGCCGGTCTGCTGGGCTGAGCTCCTCCTTTGGGAGCTGGAATTGCATTACAGGGTAGCTTCTGCAGCAGGAATTTTTCTTAATAATCCTGCCCTGATTCAGTTCGCGAGTAATAATTCATACCTTTAAATGCTGAAGGTTTCACTTTTTAAAAGAAAAGGAAAACTCATTTTTAAAGGGTGTAAAGTGAGGCCCAGGGTACAATCCTGAACATGCAGACTGGTGAACAGGCCTGTGAGAGTTTCCTTCAGAGTAAACATGCACCAGATTTCACCGTTGCGATGCTGTTTTTTAATAGATAAGCCAGTTTGCTTGCAGTTTCCTTTTAGAATAGAAAGCCCTTGCAGTTTCCTATTACATGACTTAGTTCAACCTGTAGTTTTAAGTAAACTGAGCTGATTTTCACTTCCGAAACCAACTTACTTCTCTAAGCACTGGATTATAGTTCTTGGAAGTGGCAAGACTTCCTATTTTAGGATAAGCATGTGCCCAGACTTAGTATTTTAGGATAAAGTGCATACAAAAATGTGTCTTTAAGTATTTAAATGTGATTTTGTGTATTTTTTAAAAAAATGCAAATGAATGTAGAAAGGGATTTATGAATGAGCGCATGTGAAATTCACACAGGCTAGAACTGGGGTGATCCATCCCTGCCTAGTCCACAGAGAAGGAAATTCCCAGTTCAGTTCCATGCACTTCAACACGATGCTTAAAACATCATAACTCCTCTTCCAGTTTCCGCAGCTGTTTTGTGAAGTCCTGCTCATTCCTTGGCCTGCGCTGCAGAGCACAATACCCCAAGGTTAGGCTGTGAGGTGTGTCTTGACAGAAAGGCCTCGCTGGAGCTAGAGGGCATTGAATTCCCACACGGGACAACCAGCCAGTCGGAAACCCACAAGCAGCAGTACCTCCCCCCTGCCCGTGTCTTGTGGGTCCCATGCAAAAGTGGCTGAGAGGACACCTTTGGAGCTCCTTACCTGCCACAGGTGTGGCCTCTCTGTGGCTTGGCTTGCATCTGCTCAGTGGAGGAACAGGCATGTGCCAGAGAAACCGCCAGGAGGCTTCCCCTTCCCTTTGGACCTTGTCCAGGAACATTGGAAGCTTGCCCATGGCACTTGTAACCCTTGCGTCACGAGACTGTGACCCTGGACGGGACCTGAAGGTGTTTGCTAGCAGAACCAGTTCTGCCCTTCCTCTGCGATTGGAGCAAAAGTCTGGAAACCCACATGTATTTGGTGGGTGGAAAGGAGGGATGGCTCCCTTCTCCCAAAAGCTTGCACCTTGATCAAAATGATTGCATATCGTTCCCCTGAGTTGTAACACTGGGAAGCTGCCTGTATCTTTTGATGGTCTTTAAGTTAAACTGGATTCGCACTCTTGTTAAAAGGGACCCATCTTCTTTTTCTGTATAATATCCTTTTACTGACATGCCATCACCGCCAGTATCCGATTGCGACGATTCGTACGCACTGGTTAGGATTTTTGTAAGACACCCCACTGCAGGGCACACAACAAACCACCCTTGTTGCAAGCAGAACTGCTTGGGTGATGGAATTATTTGATCTTTTTACTGGGTCCGGGACCCTTTTTGTTTAAACCACTGAGAGTCTTGTGGCACCTTCAAGTTTAGCAAATTTATTGTGGCATAAACTTGTGGACTAATGTGCTTCATCAGATGTGGTATGTGCTGCCCCAAATTACACTTCACGCACGGCTGGCGAGATAGACAGTAAACAGTGAGGTCAGAGAGAAATGAAATGGAGAAACTGCCAGCAGTGGTAATTAAAAGTGGCCATTCGCATGAAAAGTGGCAGGTTGCAACACAGACATCCTGGCACTGGGAAACAAGATTGGCTATTGGGGAGTCTGTTCCCGTGAGTGACCTCTCTGGATAATGTAATTATTACTGTCGGAGTTTGCTGCATCTTACCTCTCTCTAGCCTCTGTTTACAGTCCAACTCCCAGCCAGATGTCCGTTTGGATAGATGCAGAGAACGGCTGCCTGTGTTTATATCCGTCTATCTGCCATTCGTGCTTCTGGCAGTGTGGATGGACGTTCATACCGTGTGCTTTTCTTAGCCTGTAAGCTTCCCCCAGAGCCCTTTTCCTTTCTTCTATTTTTTCTCCATTGGTGTTGCAGACTATGATGGAATCACCTGGAAACTGGCCCCATCTTTGCTTAAGACCACAATATCCAGTAACGTTCCCATCCCTAGAAAGGGGGAACCCTCCCTTTCTTAGTATGTGCGGTATAGGACTTGAGCACTAAATGAATGGGGAGGGCCAGAACCTGCCAGGTGCGTCACAGAATCCCACCTGTGCACACGCCCCGAGAAAGGGCACCTGTCCGTTCAGTGGAATTGGGGGTGCGTCCCAAGGGGAGGGCTGAGGGTTGTTTTACTAGACTGTAGTGCTCTGGGGGAATGAGGCTCAGAAGCCCACAGGTGAGCTTACCTTGGTCAGCACAGCAGCCAAGTGCCTCCTGGGCAGGAGAGGGAGACGGATAGCCGGATAGGTGGCCGTGCTTCATCTGCCTGCTCTTGGGTTCCTCCTCCTTTGGGATGGGGTTGCCTGTTCTCTGCCCCCCACACACAGCCCCACCCTGGTGTTGGTGCCGCTGCCCCCTTGCTCCGCCCCACCCCTCCCACGGCCTCTCCTGCTCCCGCACAAACCTCCGTGTTTCTTCCCTCCCAAGGCTGAGAGCGATGTGGCCTCCTTGAACAGGCGCATCCAGCTGGTAGAGGAGGAGTTGGATCGTGCCCAGGAGCGTCTGGCAACCGCCCTGCAGAAGCTGGAGGAGGCTGAGAAGGCTGCAGATGAGAGCGAAAGGTAGGGGCACCACCCAGCCTGCTTTCATGGTGATGGGGCCGGGTTATCTCTGCCGTTTCGATCTGGTTGCCTCGCGGCAGCCTTCCTCAACCACCAGATGTGTTGGGGTGCAATTCCCAGCACCCCCAGCCGGTTGCACGGCAACTTTGGACAGGGAGGTACCTAACGGGGAGAACACTGTATGCCCCCCATCATTTGCAGCAAGGGGCACCATCCAGCAAGAATTCCCAATTAACAGGAAACCAACAGGATGACTTTTGTTGTGACTTGGGGGGGGGGGGGCTTGTCTGCCACAGGGGCCTTTGTAGGGTGCTGAGGGGGTACCCCTTCAGATTCTGCCAGCAGAGTCACTTCCACCCCTGTGGGGTCTTGGGCCGCAGTCCCTGCAAGCACTACAGGGAGCTTTTGCCATGAAGCACAATCCTTCTTTTTCCCTGTCTTTAAAACCTTCCTAGCAAAAGTAGTAGTTGCATAAGCTTTCTAAGGGGTTCCCGGTGCCCTTCAGTGTCCTTGCCTCTCCCATATCTACCCAAGCTCATGTAAATTATGCAAAACAAGCCATTTGCATATGGCTTGCAGGAGTGGCACATTTTTGGGTCCAGAATTGTGGCTGGGCGTGGACAATAAGAGTGTGTGTCTGCGTGCATGAGAAAGAGAAAGCATACAGTGCTCATAGCCCTGTGCTCGGGGTGCGAGTTACCACTCTGATTCCAAACCTTGCTTTTGTTGTCTTCCAGAGGTATGAAAGTCATTGAGAGCAGAGCCCTGAAGGATGAAGAGAAGATGGAAATTCAGGAGATCCAACTTAAAGAGGCAAAACACATTGCTGAGGACGCCGACCGCAAGTATGAAGAGGTTGGTGTCTTAGCACAGCTGTGAGGCCCTTTGGCTCAAGCTTTGGCTTGGCTCTTCCCAGAGAGGACCAACATGTCAGTTCCTCCGCAGCCGTTGTGGTTATTTGGCCTGTTGAGACCCAGCGCTTGTGCTGTGAGCCAAGCCAGCCTTCTCCAGCCCAGGACCCTCTGTGCATGTTGGATGGCAACTCCTGTAAATCTTATTATGGAAGATAATATTCTACTGGGCTGAAATTCTCAGAGCAGAGATACCGTGCAGAAAGAAACACAGATCTTTGGGAAACCGAGGCAGGCACCTGGACTTTGAGGTGCCGGGGCAGGGGGAGCAGTGGCGTGCCACAGAAGAAAACGTGTGAGCCAGAGGTGGGGAGTTGGCGATGGCCAGAACAGGGCTCGGAAGACGAGGGAAACGCAGTCCAGCCTCCTTTAGCATCCCGGTTGCTTTTGACACACCTCTGGTTCCTTCTCGCTTTGGGTTCTTGGGCCACAGACGGAGCCGCGCTGATGGCTGCTTCTCTCTCCATTTTCCCAGGTGGCTCGTAAGCTGGTGATCATTGAGAGCGACCTGGAGCGTGCGGAGGAGCGTGCGGAACTTTCAGAAAGGTAGGAGCCCCCCCTCAGGCTTGCGACATTCCCTGCTGGACGCGGCGAGCATGAGGTCCCGGGCGGTCCATGAGTGAGCTGAGCCCCGTGACCGGCTTGTTTTCTGTGCCAAACGGCTGCCTGCTGTCTGTGCCCGGCAGCATGTGTCTCTCTGCAAGTGTGAGCTTCCGCGTGAGTGCAGTTGCGTGCTTGTTGTGGTACCCAGGTGGTTCTTTTGGGGGTCTCTTAGCTGGTGTGGGTCACGGCATGCTTTTTACCCGCTCACTGATTTTTGTGAATGGCTCTTGTGCGTTTTCATGTGTTCACTAACAGCCAAGTCCGACAGCTGGAGGAACAGCTACGGGTAATGGATCAAACGTTGAAAGCGTTAACGGCTGCTGAGGAGAAGGTACTGGAGATCCTCTTCATGCCCCTCTGTGAACTAAACAGTCAAGATTAGCTGCATTCCTTCGGCTACTCTAAACAGCTAGTTAGATGCCTGTTAGCAGTAGTGGCTGGATTTCCCTCAAGTTCCTCTCCTTTTCCTTCTGCATTTGCCTCGTGCGGGCTTTCTTGAGGCCCACATAGGAGTGTGCCTGTGTGTGCGTGTGTGTTTAACCTTTTTTGCAGCTGATTGAGCCCCAAAAAGAAGCTGAACGATCTGAGATAGTTTCAGGGTCTTCTATAAATAATTTGAAATGTATTTCCCAGTTTTAAAGGGGGAGACCATGTCTGTGCCAGATGCTGTGTGCAGATACCGTTCTCTGAAAGCAGTAGGGCAGGACATTGGTGAGAGCCACGGTACCTAAAAGGCCTTGCTGCACGTCCTCTGCAAAACGGGGATGCCCGTGGCGGTGGGCGGCATCGACATCTGCCCTGCGCGCTCCACCGGTGCAAACACGGCATGCCAAAGAGCCTGGTGGACACGCTTATGGCGCCGAAGTCGGTGGCAACCTGCCCAGCAAATTGAGTATTGTAACGAAGTCGTCCGTCTTCTATCTCAGATGGGTTCAGCGACTTTCGAGGCCCTTTCTTTAGCTCTGAGATTCAGTTTTCATTCTCTACCTTTTCTCCCCCTCTTTTTTCCCTTTGGCTTGATTGCTCTTCTTCCTGCTCCTTTCCTGCCTCCATCCCAAAATAATAGCAAATGTGCTGAACTTGAAGAGGAATTGAAAACTGTGACCAACAACCTGAGATCTCTGGAAGCTCAGGCGGAGAAGGTACGGTCTGGCCGGGAGGCCCAAATGCTACGCAGTGGGCAAAGCACCCACTCCTCAGAGGGTTTGCTCGGAAGTAAGTTCTGTTGTCTCCAATGAGGAACTTGCTTCCCTAGTAAGTAAGTTTATTTCCTGATTAGTTCTGATGCTTCTGAATCACCTTTCCGCCCACGGAGATCTCCTAGGCCAGTGAGCACCACCACACGAATATCAGAAAGTTAGTTTCCTCGTGTGGCATTGGCCCTTTAGTCCCACTAGGCACCTGTGTTTTGACAGGATAATGTCCGTCGAGATCTTGAGTGGGGGTCCTACCCCCTGGGCTCTGGCCCTGCAGTTAAGTTGCTCAATGAAAAGGCTTCCTGAATCAATAAACCCATAAAACTCTGCAAACAGTTGTTTAAGGACGCCAGCACAGCTTTTTGTGTCCTTTTTTAATGCTCTGTGTCCGAGCCCACGTAAGAAGTCTGAATCCGTGTCAGGCAGGTGCTGCTTTCCCCTGCAGAATTATGGCAACCTGCAGCAAGCGCGTTAAGAACAAACCGCGGCTTCAGGGCGATGTCTCCCATTCTAGTGCTGAAAAGGGTTTCGGGGGCTGTTGCCTTGGGCCACAAGACTCTGCCCAAGACGTTTTGGGAACAAGGGACGTTCCACAGCCCTGCAAAGTAGCTTTCTCAGACCAGGGCCAAGGGACAGCTTTTTTCTGACTCTTGCTGCTTATACCATTTTTGTCATGTAGAGTCAGGACCGGATGTGCGAACGGGCGCTCCGGTGCCTGCCCATTTCTTCAGGGTTGCCAATAACGTAGCACCCACAGGTGCCTCTCGGTTTCCCTGGGTGCCCCCTGGAATGAAAGACACCTTTCTGCCTGTCCTGTGAATACTTTCTCCCTCCTGTAACATCCTTAGCAACTCAAGATGTCTTCCAATCCCACTTGAACATTACTTCCCCCTCCCTTAACTCTCCAATTTAATGCACTCCGTTCTGTTCCTTATGACTTACTTACGTAAGTTTGCGGGTCTTGGCGCATGAAGACCGAGAGTGAGTGGCCAGGTGTAACATCAGACTGAGTCAGCCACAATTTGAGCAATCTCAGATGCACTGAAAGGGTTAGGGTTAGCCTGAGAAGGGGAAGCAGGGTGGGGGGTGCCAGGCAGAAAGTCTTTAGTCTCTGCTCTGCTAAGCGAGACTTAATTCTGTGCACAGACCTGCGGTCTCAGTCTTTGGACCAGAAGGCCTAAGGGTGTCTTGGCATGGCTTAAAATGGGTAAGGGATGTAAGAGCTTATGAGCCATTTGCCCTTAATGGAGACCCGGCGTGTGCCTACATCTCTGGCGTCGCCGCTGCCCTCAGTTCCTCCCCACAACTGCTCTCCATGCGTTTGAACGTGGGATGTGAATATGCCACAGGGCATGTGGTGCTGCACTTGCCACGGAAGCGTGGGCAACTGACGTTGGCCGTGGTCTGTTTGGTTTGCAGTACTCCCAGAAGGAGGACAAGTATGAAGAGGAGATCAAAGTCCTGACTGACAAGCTGAAGGAGGTAAAGCCAGGAATGCTGCTCCTGGGAGAAACGTGGGGCTGAGCTTCTGGGGCAGAAAGCCTGCTTCTCCTGCAGTCTCTGCTGTGCCGTGGGGAAGCTCCCGGGTCTCCCCGGTGGCTTTTCTGACCGGCATGTCTGTGTGTTCTGACTCCAGGCTGAGACCCGGGCTGAGTTTGCAGAGCGGTCCGTAACCAAGCTTGAGAAGAGCATTGATGACTTAGAAGGTACGGTTCTTTCTCCCGACCCCTGGCTAGCCGAGGAGGCTGAGGCCGCATCCTCCAGTCCCTTGGCGCACTCGGCTTGGGCAGCTGCTTAACTTGGGCCAGCAGTGGCCAGCAGTGAATCTTCACCACTAGCCCCTCGGTGCTCTTCCCCATTGTGCAATCGACTCTGATGGGAGGGGGCACGGGGGCCGCATCCTGCGAGAGCCGAGCCGGGGCTGGCAGGCTCCTGGTTGCGGCATCCCTGCAACTCCTGGGAGTGTTCTAGATCGCTCACTCCGTTCACACGAAGGCTTGTGCCATGAGTAGGACCGGTTGATCCCACGGAGCATTAAAAGGTTTCCAGTGGGCCTCAGTGGAGAAGCTTTGCTCTTTGCATCTTTTGCTTTTGGAAATTTCCTCCCCGTGGCTGTCAAAACTCTTCATGTGGAATCTTCCATTCCCAAAAAAGTAAACACGCTGGATAGGAAGCCCGGTCAGCACTTGCGTTCCCACCAGCCGTCATGGGATTTTGCCCCGGCGTGAGAAAACGAGGGCCATGGGACAAGGAGGCAGGGAGGGAGACAGTAACCAGGCTGTCCTAATCTGAGCCATGTTGGGGCTTTCATCAGAGTAGACAAGAGGTCGGCAACTGGACGCCCTCCAGATGTGTTGGCACTACAATGACCACAAGCCCCAACTCAGAGATAATGGGAGTTGTAGTTGAGCAAGTGGAAGGTTGCCATTTCCTCCCAACCCTAGTGCAAGGGGAGCTTCTGGGGGCTCAGGCGGGGTTGCCATTTTCATCCAAGCGGGGGGCGTCCGGGGGAAGCGTTGCTAGCACCAGTGCACCTGAGAGAGGGTTTCTTCCACATCCCCGATACTTGCTCGCCCATCGACTGGCTCGGCTCGCCGGTGAATTCTGCACCCGTGTGTCTCCCACACCATTTGCTCCGTGATCGGAATTCCCTGTGAATCTTTTGACTTCTCTGTGTTCTTATTTCCCTCTCTCCTCCTGCCACGCCACTGACTCTGCACGTCCTTTCCCCTCCTCACCGCTGTGATTTCCGGATGGGCTTCCCTTTCATCACCCCTGGTCACTCGGTCACTGCTGCCTCCTTGCACTCCTGCACCCCCCTTGGCACCCTTAGATGAGTTGTACTCTCAGAAACTCAAGTACAAAGCCATCAGCGAGGAGCTGGACCACGCTCTCAACGATATGACTTCAATGTAAATGGCCTGCTCCCATCTTTTGCCTGCATCCGTCCTCCCTTTGGGTAGCAGCTGCTCACTCTTTAGTGCAGGGGAGGGCTCTTGGCAGCCTGGTGCTGTGGTTTCTTACAGTGTATGCTTTAAAACGGCCATTGGGATGTATTAAGTTTCTAGTCCTCATCGTTTGGGAGATTTTTTTTCATTAAAAATGAGGGAACCACATATTGACAAGGGTTATACTCAGAAGGCAAGAAGTTTCATTTGAATGAAATTTCTCTTCTGATAATGTTTAGGTCTAATTTGGCTTTAGAAGGGACAGGGCACTGTTGATTGGCCGTGGATCAGCTTGTGCCATGTTAATACACACTGTTGCCACTGAGCTGAGGTGTCCCACAGCTTCCTGCTGAGCATCTTACTCACTTCTGCCAAAGGGGGATGGGGGGAGAGTGAACCTAGGGACTTTATTCCTGCAGCAAAGAGTGAGAATGCACCACGCTTGGGTTCTGATGGATTTTTGTAACATTTCTGCATGGCCCGCTTTTCCCTAAATGCATACCTCACATGCTTCCCTCCCCATTCCGCGCTTCCCATTGATCCCAGTTTGGCTCTGCGTTCCCGTCCTGTTCCAGCATTCCTGAGGTTCCGTTCCTAAGACTAGCAAGCTTTCACGCTTGCAGCCCTAACCGTGCTAACTGGGAGCTGAGCTAAGTCAGAATGAGGCCTGGCAGAAGGCAGGCGGGGTCTTTCAGCACCTCTGAGTTGCATGCCGGAGCCCTGCGAGATAGCCAGTCAGCTGCTTGGTGACTATGGACAGCGTTTAATTTATATCATCACTGTTATCGTCGTTACCCGAAGAGATAATCAGTAAAGCAGTTAAAACACATGGAAATGTAATTTGAAACCTCCTATGTGAATAAGCCAGGCTGAAAAATGGCACATTAGATGCATGTCTGAATAGATCCGTGTTCAGAACCTGCCTCAGTTTGGGAAAAGAGGCATTCTGGCATTCCGGGTCCGCCACCGAAAAGGCCCTCCCTGTCCTTTGCATATACCCGCTAACCCCTTAATAGTAATTGGTGGGGCAGGTGGGAAAGTCCAGCAGCAACTTTCAGATTTTTCAAATTCCTGGAAGTTACCAGATGGCTCTAAGTTACCACATTGAATGCATCATTTTGTTCCCACCCCTTCTGTTCTCAGCCAAAGTTACTCCTAGAAATGCTTATTGGTAAAGCACAAATAGAACCGTGAGGATTTGTACAGACAAGAAATAGGCAATTCATTAACACCAGGCATCGCTGATTCACCCAAGTGTGTTGGACCACTCCAAGCCAGTTTAGGATGATGGGAATGGTGGTCCATTCCATTTGTTGGGCACCTGGTTAGGGATGGCTCTTAAGCAAGGCCCGGAAGTTTGTTGTGGTTTGTGGTGATTGCAAACTGCTGGCAGCTCTCAGCTGTGCCGGGTGTGATCCTACTCTGATAAGCTCCACAGCAGCAGGGGTGTTAGTGCATTTAGAAAGCAGCCAAGGAAGATGGGAACACGCAGGGCTCTTTCCGAGCACACAGCTGAAGGTACAGAACTTCGTGGCTTTAGAGTCCACGCGTTAACTGATTGTCCGTTGCTTGCCAGCATCACCTTTGGTGAGCGCCTCTAACTTGTCATGCAGACGCAACAGTAATTTGCATTCTCTCCCTCTCCTCCGGTTTGACAAAAAATATTTCTGCATGTGCCAGCATGCAATATTTTTTGCTGGGCCCTTCGATTATATTTTCAATTTGCCTTGCTTTGTTTGAACTCATCTGTTGCATTTTCCTAACTTTCCTAAAAGTTTTCCGTCACACACTTAACCACCCTTAAGGATATTTTGGGGATATCTTTGCGGATTAAATGGCGTAGCTCAGTTTACAGTGGTAGGACCCGGTGGGAATAAAATGGCATTTTAAAAGGTAGACATTCTCTGGCACTTGGAAGCCCCCGTAAGGGGCTCAAACAATTACAGCCTTCCCCAGTGTGTGCCCTTTAGCTGTTTTGGTCTACCGCTCCCAGCATCCCTGCACAGTGTCCATCTGGTTGGGGCTGCTGGGAGGTAGTCGAAAGCCCCTGGTGGGCTCCAGGCTGGGGAAGGCCTGCAGTGGAACATTTCTTCCCAGTCTTCCTCCTGATGAAATTTGGAAGGGGAAGAGGTGAAATTTACATATATTTACCCTGAAATCCCAGCAGATGTGTCAATGAGTGTATTATTTCACCCAGAGCTTTTTGACTTGCATGCCGAGGGAAGCTGAAATGGGGCAATTTCTTTAAAGAAAAAAACAAAAAACCCTATTTTGTTTGGAAAGTGCTCTCTTAAGTATGCAGGCATTTTTTTTAAATCTGCAAAAAATGTGTGCAGAAGAAGTTGGGGCCGAGGGCCTCTTTCTCTCCCTGCCCAGCCAGCTGCCTCCAGATGAAGCTCTTTCCTGCTTCTCGGTTGTTTCTAAAGAGTGCACGACAAAACACCTGCAGAGGGGCTACAAGGGAAAAAGTGGTGAAGAATTCCCCCCCCCCCAAAAGGATGCCTGATTAATGTTTTCTGTGTGCTTTGGTGCCCCAGGGTGGCTGCCTCCAACTTGGGAGGCCTGCCCACGTGGAAACTTTCTCCTGGACACGGGAGAGGCGTCCTTCGGTGCTGGGTAGACCATACTCCAAAAATCCTTAGGGGTTATCTAAAAACTGGTTAAGAATGAGGTGCAGCTTGCGTTTGGATACTGAGAGGCAGAGCAGATGTGGAGGCAACTCAGCCTTTAGGATTTGGGGGGTTGTGGGATTTGGGGGGTTGTGGGTTGGGCGAGGAAATACTCTGGTATTTCCTCGCCCAAACTTGTCTGAATGCTGCAAGGACTTCTGCAATTGCGGGCTCAGAACTGGAATGGCACATGGAGGACCTTTGCCAGTGTGTACCATTTTGCCCAGTGGTGCAAGATTTTGCTTGTCCCGAGGGCAGCGCTTGGAGGGGTGTAGCCAGCACGGCAGATGGGCCCAGCCGCCTCAAGGGAGACAAAACCCTTCTCCAAGCCAGCTCCATTTTCTATTCTGTGGCACCTTCTCTCTTTCCCTTCCCCAGCCTCCTCCAGTCCATCTTGTGCTCTGTTTTTATTTCCTGTCTCTCTATTTTCACACAGATAAGTCTCTTTGCTTCGCTTCTCCAAAGACATCTCCATCTCGCTGGACAAACCATCTTTTCCCAGTTGCTGGCTGTTTCTCAGTTCCTTGTCCTGCTCTCCTACCTTCCTGTAACCTTTTCTTCCTAGCACTTGGCTGCAGGACATGGGGCACAAACCTTCTTTCCGCCTTCTGTGCCTTTTTGACTGTACAGAAACTTCAGTGTAAAATAAAAAGTTCCTGCTGCAGAAGCTGTATTTCTTTTGCTATTCCTTTTGCCTATTATTTATTTCCATCATTTCAAGTATGAATAAAATTAAAAACCTGCTTTTTGCCATTAGGTTTTATTCTATCATTATTTTGCCTGTCTTTTTTTCCTTTCCTTTGCATTCTTTTGCTCTGTTCCTCCATCCCATTTCACACATTTTCTGGCTGAAATGCGAGCAGTGCAAGAGCAGTATTAAAATAGTTGACTAAATGGGAAATGTCTCTAAAGTCTTCTCCTTTTCCATTAAGATCCCTCCTTTTGTTATTTGAACCTCCTCCTAGCATCCTGGTTAAATTTCTCAGGTTGGGGTTCAAGGAGAACTTTTGGAAGTGCTCACTCAACTAGAGAGGCTGTTTGTCTTGGGATAAACGTGAAGGCCGTGTGAACCAAGATTCCGTGTGTTTGGCTGTCTGCAGTTCTGTGAGGAATGGAGCATTCTGAGAATCTTAATGTATAAACCAAGATTCTAGTCCTTATGGTTGGGAGCGGTAGCAAAGGCAGCAGCAAGGACATGGGCAGGGTGTGGCAGGGATGCCACAATGCGGAGGGAAGGTGGGAGAGCTGTGTTGGGCAGAGCGCTGTGGGGAAGAGGTTCTCTCCAGAGAAGAATTTGGAAGGAGAGCTTCCCCCACAGCACTCTCTTGGCTTCAGAGCTGGGTCTGGGCAAAGCCTTCATTAGGGCAGTTTTGATTAGAGGAAGTATTCACATGCCTCCAGCCAATTTCATGTTCTTTTGGGCTTGCTCCCGTTCGTTTTGCCTTGCAAAACAGTCAAGTTTTGCCTTGCATGGCTTCCGCCTGGAGATCTTTGAATGCCGGAGTCATTAGTTAAACAAGCACTGAATTGAGCCGGGCAGAAGTTGCAGAGGGAGGCCTTCATGTTTTCTCAGTCCTCTGCCCCGAACAATGCGATGTCGGACTGGAGTGCTAGCAGAGTGTGTGTTGCCATCGCCGGTCACTGCAGTTCAATCTCGCTGTATTTACAGAATTACCTAAAACGATTCTGCTTCCCTCCCACCTGGGTGCAAAAGGCTGCCCACATGCCTTGTGCACAGTCGAGGGCCAACAAGGAAGACCTGCCCACAGGCTTCCAGCCAAGAAGACGGGATGGGACAGGGAGAGGCAGGAAGAGGCCAAGCCAGTGCAGGCGCTGCTCTGGATGAGTGCCCGGGCCGTTCCGTAGCCGTTCCCAGGAAGACCTGCTGGAGCGGCAGCGTCACCTGTGGACATGTGCCGCCTCCCAGGGAGGCTATTCCATGGCTGCTCCGTATTCCAGCACTGCTGTAGTTGCTCCCCATTGAATTCTGCTGCTGATGGGTGCAGCCCAGTTCGGCGGTGAAACACACACAGAGAGCGCTGAAAGCAAAGCAAACCCAGGAGACAGAAGCCTGATTATAATTGTTGAAGAGTAATTCTTGAAATTTCATGATGTCAGAACAATAACACAAGATAACAGCAGGAACTTCAGTGCTGGCACAGTAATATGTACAGGGCAAGCGCCATTTCCACTGAAAGGTCGTCATTGATCCAAGTATTATGAAGAGCAAAATGAGGCATGATTACCTGATTTTTATATGAAAGGAAATGTGTTGATCATATGTGTGTACTCAGAAGTAAGCCTGGTTTAGTTACTTGCAGTTTAGTTATCCCTAGGAAAGGGTATGTAGGATTGCAGTCTGTTTCCTTGAGAGTAAGCCCATTGACTGCAGTGTGAGTACTGAGAAGCTGTGTGGAGATCCATGCTGTAAGTCCCTGTACCCATCAAGGTGCTTAACAGCTGTAATTGGTAAATGTGGTGAATGCTGATAAAAAGTCTCTGGAAAATGCTTTCTCGGATCAGGATTGGTGTCTCCAGTTGGCCACTGCTTTCTGGGAGCCACCAAAAGGAGTGGTGTTCTTTGACATCCAAGAGGACAGAAATTCCTCTTTGCAGTGCCCCCTTCAGCTACCACAAACAGAGGCTCTTAACAGAGGGAGGGATCTTCTCTGTTTCCACACCATTTGCAAATTAGCTGCAGAGTTGATGGCCACCCGGGAGGTGGATGGCACATTTTAGGACTCTTCCGCAAGGAGGAATTCTCCTTGCCCAGGGCCCCGCATGCAGGACTTTGGGCTGCTGCTCTCGGCCCGCTCTCAGCACCCCCTGTGCCCTTCAGGAATCCCGTCCACACGGCAGTTGTGGCTGAAGCCCAGAGGTGAGGTCTGAGTTTGGCAAAGCCAGGAGCCTCCCCTCGTGCCAACTGGCCGAGCCCGGAAAACCGCTGGCTGGGTGACCGCGGCACACCTGTCCTTAAAGCGACGTTGAATCGCATCCCTGCACATGGGCCTGGTAAGGCGGTGTGGAGAGGGTGCCCCTGAGGGCAACGTGACTGCCGCTTGCATGGCAGCCCTCCAGGGACCTCTTTGCCGTGTCTCATGGCACACTGCCACCGTCGGCGCCCGCCATCCTCCTGGCAGAAGTGAGCCAGAGTCTCGCAGTGCTGGCGGGCTCGCCCCTCATCTAAGGGGGCTTTTGGTGCTTAGCACGTTGCCCGCCCTTGTGCTGGTGGTCTCCTCCAAGGCCCCGTCCCACAATGAGACCTGCTGCCCGAGGCTCGTGCGCTGAACCTCTGTGCCACAGCTGCGTCCCGAGGAGTCCCTGATCTGGGTGGCATGATGGTTTTCTCGTTGACTGTTTGCCTGTCTCTCTAACCTTTGCTTCCTTCTGCCTCTCTCTTCTCTCTTCTCTGCTAACCTGCTTGCTGACTTGCAGACCAACTCTACCAGCAGCTTGAGCAAAACCGCCGTCTAACTAATGAACTAAAGTTGGCCCTGAACGAGGATTAAGCTTTAGTATGAATCAACTCTTTTTAACGAATTTGTTTATGACTCCTCTGGTACGGACATAATGCAGATAGCCACGTAGTAAGAAACACTGTTTGCTGTCGGTTGTGGGGGAACCAGCTTGTTGCAGGAAAATTTTGACGTTCTCTAATCAGTTGTGCTATATTTAGGCATTTCCTTTCCTGCTTCAAGACCAGCTATGCTCTGAGTAATCACACTAAACAAAACACACAATGGCCCTGGCTTCTTGGAGCAGAGCGTTTTTGGCTAGCCAGTGGGGAAGGGAGATTTTGGAACCAGAACCTTTGTTTAAAAGAGATCCAATCAAACGTGCTCTGCATTTGGTTCATTGCTGAACCCCAAGCAGGTGCTATCGAATCCCGGTAAAAGCAGCTTTGTGGATGGGTTAGCTCAACTGTCCAACTGAGGGCCCTTTTCTTGATCGCCCTGGAGAACTCAGATGGGAGGGTGGCGACATTGCTTTTGACGTCGTGATTGTGTGTCGCTCTGGAGCATTGCGCTCACATACAGCATCAGTGAAGTGTTTGTAATGACTGTCTGGCAAAAAGTGCCATGTAACGTAAAACTAACAACTGTTGTGCTTTCTTAGTGTCACGTTTCTGCTTAGCTATAAAAACGAGTCCACTGGGATGCCCCCAGACAGTCAAATAGTTGGTTCTTGTGCTTCCTGCTTCTTTCATTTTCTGTAGATTGTTAAATATCAGTGGTGTATCAGCTTGAAGTTCTGCCATCAGCAGTTTTATGAGCATGGTTCAATTCCCATCTCCTGGATTTTCTCTGGAACTGACTGGCTGACACACATCCTTGCTTCTCAAAATTATTTTTTTTAAAAAGGACCATTTATTTTGGTCTAGTACAGTGGCACCAACAGGCTTCTGTTTGGCTTCAAGAGGCCACAATTTTAAAGATTTGAGGGGGGAAATACATCTCCCTCTGCTTCCACTGGTCCTCCCATCATCTAGTTGATTAAATGTGGACCAGAGGGTCTTGTGACAAAAAATCAGTTCTTGTATTTGGCCACTAGCTGGCACAGGGGTATGGCAGGTGCCTTGCCACCGTTTTTGTCTTAGAGGTTCAGCTCTGGAAAATCCTGGTATTTCCTTCCTACATGCCCTGCATTCCCATATACAATGCTTCTTGCAACATACGGTTACAATAAATGGGTGCATCCAATGACAGCTTTTCATTTTTTTAATCCAAAACAGAGAAAGTGGCACATGCCAAAGAAGAAAACCTCAATATGCATCAGATGCTGGATCAAACTTTACTGGAGTTAAACAACATGTGAAAACCCTTTTAGCAGCAACCACGCCGCTCTCAGTCTTGTTTCGATTTCTTAAAAACACCTGCTTGCCATGAACCCCCCTGAAATGTGTCTTCGTTTTATTTTATCATTTTCTTCCCATCTTGCCATAATCATAGTACCATCTGCTAAAACCCAGGGACAGAGTTAGACAAAACGCGATATTGGGAAGCAAACGATCGGTGGACAGCAGTGCCCCCTCCCTGACCAAATGCTGCTTATGCTTTGTGTGGAGTTGAGCCATGAACCTGCAGCTCCTTTGAGGGTTGGAGAACTGCTACAGATATGCAGTCAGTTTAGATTTTAAGCAAAGATTAATGTTAGAAACCCAGGAAAGGAATTGGGTCGGTGGTGGGGGGGGGGTGCTGATTGGCATCCCTTGTAACAAAAGGTACTTGTGTGGTCTCTGGACTGGTATTTGTATAATGCCACGGTTTGTCCAACTTAGTAATTTGATTTTCTTGGAGGTCCCTCAGGCAGCAAAGGTTTGGCTTTGCTGTAGCTCAAGAACAAAACAGGCCTGCAGCCTCCCTTCTAAATTATTTCACACCAAAGTCCAGAGATGTTTGGCTCACGACAAACTCGTAGGCAGCATTTTGGTCCGCAGTGTCATTTTGTGGCAGCGTTCTGGAGATCCGCTGCACCAGGGAACAAACCAAACTCTTTACATGGATGAATTCCAGTTGCATTCTGGTTTTGCCTAAAGCTGAAGGAATCAAATTAAATGGATATTTGCCACATGTTTGTTTGACACACTTTTTTTAGCAGTTTTTGAGAATCATATATGTAAACATTGTATACTTGATAATGGAATAAAACACACTCTAGGACATTTTTTTTAAAAAAACTTGCTGCATTGTGATTTTTTCCTTCCCCCACTTTAAGGGTTCTTTGTGGAGAATGAGAGAGAGAGAATGTGTGTGTGTGAAAACAGAGAAGAAAGAATTTACCTCTGGCCTGGAGGGATAAAGGGTGTACCTGGTCCAGTGCCATTTTTGTGCAGTTCCTTGCTTTCCGTTGGGCCCTTGTATGGTGTTCCATCAAGCATGGCCTGAGATCCAGTGGAGCCACTTCGCTGAGTTTATTGGTCTCATGGGGCCTTGTTGCTCTTTGCTCACACAGAGACTTTCTGCAGAGCCAGACACCTGCTTGCATGCATGCTTCTAGTCCTCAGTGGCAAACTAGGAGGGCTTGAGGTGCCAGGTAGGGAGAGTTGGGGGCTTCCCATGGGAAGCTGGACAGTGGCAAGCACCGGGTTTGCACCCAGAACCTCCCCAGTTTGACTCAGGCCGCATCTCTGCGTAGGGCTGTAGAAATGCCTGCCAGGACCCCCAAAAAGCCTTTGCTGCCAGCCCGGGGTGACAGTGCTGGTCTAGATGGGTGGATGGTGGGTCTGACACACAAGCATATCCTGAGCTGCTCTGCCCCTGGCTACTTAGAAATGTTGCAGACGGAATTCCAGTATTAAAATGCAAACGCAGGAAGGGTAATCATGCAAATGATCTTGTTGCTGTAAGTAATCTCCCAGAGTCAAGCTCCACTAAGTGAGGCCAGGCCGTGTCTGTACTGGATGTGAATTTGGCATATGATAAATGACTTGGTTTTATTGAGAAACGAGTAATGAGAAGTAAAACAACACAGGCCAAAATGGGTCCCACCTGGTCTGACTCTTGATTGCACATCTGAAAGTGGTTTCATCTGGCTTTGCGCCCGGCGCAATAGTTCAAAACTTCATCACACACGATGAAAGAGGCAAGAACTGTTGTATTTCCTGGACCCCTCTGTGCTACTTCGTTACATAGAGTGTTCATATCTAAAGGGTTGGCTCTCCATTTTCCATCCCTTCCCACATTGTGGCTCTCTCTGCTTCTCAGAGGGGGAAAAAAGCTAACGGGCACCATCCACCAGCATATGTGTACTTCACTTCAGTGGAACGCGTGCCAAAGTTCTTGAAAGATGGAAAGGCCAACAGAGCCACTGACTTTCCTCTTCCCTCCTCATTCGTTTTCCTTGTGTGTCACATCAGAGAATATCTTGCTTTGACGAAATTTGTAAGCACGGCATGAAATCCTTTAAATATTTAAATAAGAGCTGAATGCTTTAAATATTTAAATAAGAGAGCCATAAATTGAGCCCAAGGCAGAGATGGTTCCAAGCAATCGGGACAGGCTGAAGTAGGAGTAAAAATGTTGCTCGGTCTAGAACAAGCAACTGAACAAGGGGCGCGATCCTATGCATCGTTAGGCGGAGACCTGCAGGCCAGGCCCGCCACGGGGGCCCTTTGCGGATGGGCCCGCGCCCCTGACAGGAGCCATGTCGAGGGGGCGCCCACAGGACCCTCCCGCGGGGCCTACCCGCCCGTCAGCCTCGAACGCTGGGAACCGGCAGGTCCAGCCAGCGCCGCCCGCTCGCCGCCCGGCAGGGACCGCGTGGGCGGAGCTTCTCGCGCAGACTCGCCCCGATTAGCATACGCAAAGGACGCCGCTCCGCCTCCCGCCCGCGGCCGCCCGAGCCCTGCTCTGCGCATGCTCCGCTCGAGGCGCTCGGCGCCTGGCGCGTCTCCTAGCGGCGCTCGAGGCCGAGCCGCGATGCTGCGCGTCCTGGCGGCGCTGCGGCGCTGCTCGTGCCTGAGGCGGCCCTGGAGCGGCGGCGGCGGGCCTGGGCTCGGAGTCCCGCGGGGGACGGTCCTTCGGCGGCGCGGCTGGCAGCTGGGCCTGGGGCTCGGCGCGGCGCTGGCGGCCGTGGCGGCGGCCGCCGCCGCGGCGGAAGAGGAGCAGGAGGCCGGCGGCGGGGGGCGAAGGGAGGCGCCGCCGCTGCCGCCGCCGCGAGGAGAGGACTTCGGCCGGGCCGTGGCCCGCAGCAGGGATCTTCTCCAGCGGGTGAAGGTGAGTGGAGCCCGAAGCAAGGGGCCTGGAGGACGGCGGGAGGCTCTTGAACTCTGCACATGCTCAGGAGAACCGCGAGAACTCAAATAGTGTTTTATTGCCCTAGGATGAAGTGGGGGCCCCTGGAATGGTAATCGGCGTTTCAGTAGATGGAAAAGAAGTCTGGTCAGAAGGTGAGCATTGCTCCTTCGCTGCGCTCCTCGGCCAGCCCGCGCGTTGCCCCGCCGTCCAGCCGGGCCCCTTCCCTTTCCGGGCAGCCTCCCGTGCCGGTCGCCTGCCCTGTGCTTCTGCCATGCCTCCTTTCCCTCGGCCGCTCGCGCACTCGCTCAGGCCTTTCCTCTGCCTGCCCCACCGGCCCTTCCCTCCAGGGCTTCCCGGTCCTTTTTCAGAGCTTGGGCACCGCCGTTCTTCCAGCCCCCTGGCTTATGGGGTCACCAGCTTCCTGGGTCTTCTTTCCCCGCAGGACACCCCCACTTAGGCACTTATTCATGGTATCACGGCAATGAGCCAACCCGTGCCATACCTTGACACTATTTCTGATTTGTTTGATTTGCGTCCCACCCTTTTTCGTAGGAAGAACTCAGAGTAGCTTATTTCATTCTCCCCCTGCTCTCTGTCTTATCCCCACAACAACCCTGCGAGGTGGGCTGGGCTGAGATTTTGTGACTGGCCCAAAGCCACCCAGTAGTCTCCGTGGATGAAGGGGGACTAGAACCCTGGTCACCAGAGTCCCAGTCCTGTGCTGTTAACCACTACACCACACTGCCTCTCGCTTTTGTAGTATCTTATGCAATGAAAATTCTTTCAGTAGAGCTACTTCTGGGATGAAAGCATAGCTTCTTGGATGCGGGGTATGCCACCACTTACAGCTTTTTTCAGCCAGATCATGTAGAATATGTCCAAGTTGCAAGTTGCTCCTCCGCTATGGAATGAGTGACTGTAATTTTATGCTATTGCTCTTGGCCTGTGTAGTTCCCAAGAAGGTTTATGTCCATTCCTCACAATTGCTTCTGAAAGCTAAGCATTTCTTTGTGTTCATGAGTGGATTATAATTGTCTTGGTCTGTGAGGCACATTAATTTTAATTATGAAATGAGTTTAGGAATCTGTAAAACCTACAAACCATTTGAAAAGGGGGGAAAACCCTTTCTGCAGAAGAAGGCCTGCTTATAATATAAGCAGTACTGATAAAGTACTACTAGCACATTTATGAGAGGGGCTTAAATGTGGTCAAGGAAGTCCAAAAGCAGTGCGATTGCAAGACTTCATAGCACTTGCATAGACAGACAAACATGTACTAGAAACGCACTGTGAAGGGCAGGATATAAAAGCTTTAAATAAATAAAACTCGCTTAGGTGTTCCCTGTTTGCTGACTCAAAATATACCCTCTTTGAGGTTTGTGCTTACCTGCTTCCCACAGGGAAGAGGCATCTCTTAATCCAGCTGAGACTGGTCTAACTTGTACCAGGAATAAGAATAGGAGTGGGCAGAGGGCAGGTCAGGATCAGCCTGTAGTTCTGGCTGATTTGCTGTAGATTGGCAAGGATATTTGACTCCCGTTTTTTTAACAATAGTAGCAACCAAATGACAGCCCTCACATCTTACATTAAACTGCTGAAATAAATCTTGTTACCATGGAGTTCATGGTCATGGTTGTTAGTAGCAATTTGTACTGCTTCTCACTGGAAACAAAATCCAAAGCAGTTTACAAACAGTAAAGACAAACATCAAAACCAACACAACCAAACATACCCATATGTCCTTCTTGTGCAAGTTTCATTGTGTTCTGATAGTACAAACAAATTCCTGGGCTCAGAATTGGTTAACCCTAAGTGCATGTCTTTTATAGCTGGGAAACAGTGTGAAGAGCTTTTGTCAACTTAGCAAACTCTTTTGATTTTCATGGCTTTGAAGTGCGTCAGTGCATGGAACACCACTTAACAGTAATTTCTTATTCCTTTTAAGGTATGGGTTATGCTGATGTAGAAAATCGTGTGCCCTGCAAGCCAGAGACTGTTGCACGGATTGCTAGCATTAGCAAATCGCTGACTATGGTTGCTGTTGCCAAGCTGTGGGAAGAAGGAAGGCTGGATTTAGATGCTCCTGTGCAGAAATATGTTCCAGAATTTCCTGAAAAGGAATATGAAGGTGAAAAGGTAAATGAGACTTGCTGTTCACAGCTGCTGCTGGTGGCTGGGTGGTGGTGCTTAGATATCCAGCCACATATATCTGTAACAGATGCTGGACAATGATTAACACACAATAACTATTTTTAAGGAATAAAGAAGAAAATGTTTATCTCTACAGGAGGGAAATACGCTCTCTTTCCCCGGGGGCAGGAAAATCCCTCCCCTGACCTGGAGACCTCTACTGTAAGTTTTGGTGGAGCTAGTTGTCAGCTGATCGGTAGATGGTCTTCTCCAAGTCTTCCCCGGCAAAGTATTGTGAATGTATTGTAGCTGTAAATGTACAATGATACACATGTTACTGCATCGTAGTGAATCTGAGGCAGTGTCTTTTAAAAATCTAGGTCACCATCACAACAAGACTGCTTGCTTCACATTTAAGTGGAATTCGCCACTATGAGAAAGATGCTTCCAAAGTAAAGGAAGAGAAAGAAAAGGCCAACAGGGCACTAAAGGCTGCACAAGATGGGACAAAAGCTGCCTCAAAAGCGAGAGAAGACCAAGGCTCGGAAAAGACCGACTGGGCTAAGGTCAAGCCAGAACACGAGGGCAAGGGTGCCAAAAAGGGAAGGAGGAAAAGGGAGTTTGAACATGAAGAGTATTATTTGAAAGAAAAATATGAGAGTGTGATTGATTCACTGAATATATTTAAAGATGATCCTTTGTTCTTTAAACCAGGTGAGGTCCTTTGAACCCTTTCTCACAAACGTCTTCCTATAGATTGGTTGTGGGCATGCCAGTGCATAACTTGTTTCTTTTAGTGGCCTGTTGCCACGGGCATGGGATTTAATCCGCCTTGCCTCCTTCATCTGCACTGTGATGCACTGTGAGCTTTTCTCCATATTCTTCTTTTCCTGAGTTTGTTCGTTCTGCCTGTTTTGCATATGACACATGCAGTAGTAATACTATTACTATTATTTCTATATTACCCAATAGCTGAAGCTTTCTGGGAGGTTCTCAACAGCAGATAAGAAACAATAATATACAGTACAGAATAATTAAAACATAAAAATGCAATACAGAATTTAAAAGCCACATTTAAACTTTTACACAGATGAAGTCATAAGAGCTGCTAAGCAGTTGACATACTATCCAAATACAATATAAATCTAAATGGCCTGTCATAAGTGGCACTCTTAACCTGGAGCCAAAAAGAGAGCAAAGGTGGCACCAGGTGGACCTCAGTGGGGTGTGTGTTTCATAAGCTCGTACGTATTTTGCCTCTTGCCTCATCGCAACAGCCTTAGCAAGTAGACCAAAAGGTAAAAAGACCAAGATACTCTCCTTTGTACTGAATGTGTGAAATCGGTGCCTCTTGTTCCATGTCTTCAAGGGAGTCAGTTTTTGTACTCAACTCACGGGTTTACTCTTCTGAGTGCTGTTGTGGAAAGAGCTTCAGGTCAGAAATTCACGGACTACATGCGCAAAATATTTTGTGATCTGGATATGTTGGCAACAGGACCGGATGATAACGAGCCACTGATTTACAACAGAGCAAGGTAAATGGCCATGCAGGCATGTCCAGGGTGCCTCCCGCAGTCGTTGGCCCTTTGCTTGGGCTGGAGATACAGGATGAGTCTTCTGGGGGTCCTCGGCCTCCTGTGTTCCCTGACACTGCAGCAGTCATATGACAGTACGCTCGCCCGGCACTTCATCAGGCGAACTTCCTCTTCAGCACAACTCACCTGGCTGTTCTTGGACCCGCCAGAGTTAAAGTACTTAGAATCACGTTGCATGTCTGAGAAGGGCTCTGACAGACCTTCTGGATCTGCCATGCGAATGCTGAATCATGGCATTCCTTCCAGTCACTACCTGACTTGGCTCCAATGTTCCCTGGCAATCTCACTGCACACCTTTTAATTAAAAAGGATTAGCCATGGGAGGCAGCGGAGACTCCAAAACTGCTGTATGTTCAGTGTTGTGTTTCCTCACAGGAACAGAAGCCAACTAGGACCGTGCACTAAGGGACTCAAGGACCCAAGCTAGGTTTAGGAGGCCAGGCATCCCTCTGTGTTTTAGACAGCAACTCCAAAGGGCTGGGAATACTTGTAAAGTGCCATGAGAGGCCCTACATTTATAGCAACATCTTCAAGCTTTCTTTGCCATTAAGAGGTGGCTCTGAAAGCCAAATGAAATTGTACATGTTTGTCCAGATCCAGGTAAGTGGGAAGTCTTCGTATAGAAGTTACTTCTTGATCCAGCCACTGATAAAACAGGAACCTGCAATTATGAATCAAATTTGCATTGGGATCCAAATGCGGCCTATCCACACTGTATTCTCTTAATTGGGAAGCACAGGTCCCTTTGTGATCGAGTGCAAATAGCCATACATAAATGGCCTCTTTACACTAATGCCCCAATCCAGCTCTAACTGTGTGTAATTTCGAGGAGCACGCAAACAGTCTGGGTTCCTGCACTTGCTCTTTCTATTATGAGAAGGGAAACAATGGTTGGTAACTACAAAGAATAGGGTCGTTCTTCTGAACACCTTTGTCTTGTCAGAGAGAGCTACTTGCAAAGTGCTGACAGGTACTTAATAAGTCAGGATGAAAGAGAGCAGGGTAGAATTTAGTTTAAGGTTTCTGTGTGGCTGGGAACAATATTCTAAAACCAGAGAATTCTGCCACCTTCCAGCTCTTTGCATTGTCTAAAATCCGGTGCAGTGAAAAGCTCATGCGTGTTCGGTTCCAATGCATTTTGAGTATCCAATAGAGTAAAGGGGGAAAGAACGCATGTTGTGGTACGGATGTGAGACAGAGGGCAAGCCTGCTTCTTGGACTCTGCAGCTTTTGACACCTTTGATCAAGCTTTCAGCGAAGCCCTCCTGTTTTATAATTCTTCTCCATTTAGAATGCATACTTGGGGTCCACAGCTAAGTCTTTCCCTGCTTTATCACAACTGCTTGCTGGCAGAAAAAGTTGGATTGGTGACTGTCACCTTGTGCTTTCTTCCCTTGTGCAGTTTCTGAAGCAAGCCAGCCTGTAACCTGTAGTGCATCTGGATGCCAAGTGCTTCCTGTAGCTGACCAGCTGTCTTGCTTTCGTTTCCAGGTACTACATCCATAACAAAAAAGGCCATTTGGTCAATGCTCCCTACGTAGACAACTCTTACAAGTGGGCTGGTGGAGGCTTCCAGTCCACTGTGGGCGACCTTCTGAAGTTTGGGAATGCCATGCTGTATAGCTATCAACTGGGGCAGTTGGGGAAACTTGGCACGGGAGTCCTTCCTGGTTATCTCAAGCCCAGCACGATAGCAGTGCTCTGGACAGCAGGCCCGAGCATAGAGACAACCCGGTATGAAGATCCTAAATACGGGATGGCGTGGTTTGTGATGGAGGGGAAGCAGGACTGTGGCTTCTGCAGGCGGCAGCGGTACTACACCTTCCACAGTGGAGGGGCAGTGGGGGCTAGCAGCACCCTCCTCATCTTGCCCAAAGAACCGGCCTCGGAGGGAGCGAACGGCGTCTTCCAGGTGCCACCGCGGGGTGTGGTGGTCGCAGTTCTTTGCAACACGCAGTCAGTCTTCCTCGACGGCACAGCCCTGAAGATTGCCATGGAATTTGAAAAGGACAATCTAGCTCAGTGCACTGAACAAAACAGCTTGCCCAACTAAGCAAGGTTCTGAAAGACACGCAGAAAGCCAGCTGGTGTTAATCAAGCTGAAGGTCTCTTTGCCAAGCAGGGCTCACATCCCAACTGCGCTGCATTAAAACCGGTCACTCAGGGAAGCCGCTGGGTGGGACCAACAGCCCTTCGTCAAAGGAGAATCATGCCTTGCAGTTACTCCAAGCCAAATTGCCCAAAGCACCAGCAGCACTTGCTTTTGATACCTGAAGCCAAATCTGGATCAAATAACTTCACCTCTTTTTTTCTTGCAAGTTGATTAATATGGAAAATGAATGTCTGCTTTGGAAACTCGGGGTAACCACACACCGGAGGCCAGATGTGCATGTGCTCCTTGGCAGAGGCTCTCCTCTTTGAGAATTGTAGTTGCAAGGTGAATGGCATAATTCGGTGGGTGTCCCTGCACTCGCAGCATTTCCACAGCAGTGCTGAAGCGAGGAACAGCAGCTCTTTCATGCCGGATTTTGGAACAAGCCCACATTTCAGGGTACCAGCTCTTGGCTAGGAATAGAGGGAGTCAGCAGGGAGTGACCTGCCCAGGGTAACTAACTTATTATCCCCATTTTTGGAGCAGCCAGACAGCTCAGGAAGACATGGGTGGGTTGATTCCCCCCCCCCCCCGTCCCATCTCTTAGGCTATTAACAGGACTCATTCCTTCATGTTAGTAATGTTGACTGCCATTGAAGAAAGCGGCTAAAATTAATCCTGCAGTTATGGTGGGATTGGTCTTCCACATAAAATCAGAGCAAACTCCTTAGCGTATAAATACATTTACATTTGAGCCCTGACATGTTGCCCATCCATGTGCAAAGGGACTTAATCCCAAGCAGATGGATACAATGTTTTGCTTTATTAAACAACTTGCTGGCCAAATACAATTTCCCTGTATTTAAAGGTAGTTTTGCGTTTCCGGGGGTTTCACACTTTTGTCTGCTGATTACGGCACCAAAGCTGCTGCTGGCCTCAGAATTTGGCAGGCTTGTTCTCAAAGGATATGTCATCTTAATAGCCTTTCCTAGGCATGACTCATTGCCAATATTGTGTGGTCTTTAGGAGAGGACTTCGTTGGTTCATCATTCATCCAAATGCCATCCTGTTCATTTTCTAACCCTTTACTGCAAGTATGCTTTTCAAAAGGGGAAGTCTTAAAGCCTTGAGAGATATTTACAAAGTTTATCAAAAGCTGCAACTTTGTGTATGTTTGCTTAGGAGTAACCTCTGTTAAATAAATAGGACTTGCTTCTGAGCAAACATCGATTCAGGCTAGAAGACTCTTACATGGTAGTTTTACTCAATTATATTCAAGCACTCTCTTTTACTGTTGTTAGCATCCCATCATTTCTTCAAGGGAGACTTAATTGCACTGGTGTCTGTATTTCACTTTCTTAGGCATGTAGGTTGTGAAAGCATGAACGGTGGGTTTGCCTTAATGGCTGGATTGGGTTTTGCAGCCTAGTTTTGTTTGCTAGCTTGCGTCAGACCCTCTAGCATGCCTGTTTTACTAGCCTCTCTCATATTCCTGGACTTGTTTAAAAATCCCCCTTCTCCCGTTTCTAGTCATGTTATGGTCTGCTTTAAGTGCAGATTTGAGTGCTTGATGGACGATAGCCCAGGCTTGGCCAGAACTTGCCCTCTGTCATGCACTGCACATACGAAGGATTTGTATGTGACTGAGGAGTTTGGCCTCTGGCATGGGCCTGATCCCAGTGCATGAGGGTGGGGCGCTGTATGTGTCCATGCACAGGAGCCTACGCTTAGTTCTCAGGGCTGGTCCAGCGGTGTAACGTTGTGGGTGGGATCAGCAGCATGACTTGCCACCTGGTGACAGCACAGGCCTTCTGGTATTAACACATTTGGAGGGTATTTGTACCAACCAGCCTTTGATATTCTCTTCGCACAGACATGCAGTGTTTAAACGGCATCTTTTTATGAGCAAGTCTGTTAAGAGGTTCCTTTATAAAATACCTCAAACCACTTATTCATGTTTAGCATCACTGTTGGGTAAACTGATTTCAAACTTTTTAATGGGGAAGGTTCTAAAGTGGATACCAGTATTTTCTTCCTCTCTATCTTGAGGTGCCTGGTCAGAAACCTTCAGTTACATTTATCTTTGTAATTAGGATCAGTCTATTAATATTATTTTTCCAAGGGTGGTAGGCGATTCTTGTCTTTGCCTGTTTGAATTTTAAGAGTTTGATCAAGTAAAAGGATGCCTACCATTCTTTGTAGGACTCACCTTTCTTTTGGAGATGCACTTTTTGGACCTAGCATATGCAAAGTTAAGAGTTCCTTGCTCTATTTTTTTTTACTGTCCTACAGGTGTCTTAGAATTAACTGGTTCTTTTGGCTTCTAATCATGTAAACTGCCTACTTACATATTTTAATTATGGTAATTGGTTTTTTGATCTGCCTTATTTAATAAACATTTCCTATTGCTGACAGAATGCTAATGTTTGTTTGGATTCCTCCTTTTTTAGCAGGAGATGTAGATTATGGGATCTGGGAGACCAATTCCTTCTTTGTAGCCTCAAGTTGCACAGAGCAAAGTTTCTAAAGGCTGCATGGACTACTAGATGACGTGGCTGCTGTAAACAGGTAAGACCTCCCCCCTCCACCTTCATGTACCTAAGTTTATACAAGCTTGTTAAAAAATGGGTTTGTAATGGTAATTGCATATTTAACTAAAATTATAAGCTTTCCTACTTAAACTGCTGTTAACATTTTTCAAGTGCAGTGAAACAGCTCACATGTTATTGCTTATCAAGCAGTTTATTGATTCAGAAGCAAACTTCTAAAAAGCACAAAATACAGGTTGAGTTCAGGGGAAAGGTATACATCTGTTTGTGATTAACTGGGTTTATTCCTACTCAGAAGACTGTTTACCTTTAAACAGGTGCCATTGTTTCAGATACTTATTAAGCCTGCATTGCCAGATACATTTTGAACATTATCAAATACAGGATATGCCACAGGCTGTGACAACTATGGCTGCTGTAGCACAAATTATCCTGGTTCAAGGAAATTTGCAATAAAGCCGCTCCTTTAATCATTTACACATTCCTGAAACAGTTCGGGAATGTAACAGCCCTAGGACCTGTCCACAGCCAAAAACTCCTTTCAGGCACTTCTGTCTCAAGTCTTGGTCTTGCAGGTGACTATTTATTTACCCTAACAGCAATAGTCTGGGAGGCACAGATAGCTCCGTGGGCTAGTGGGACAAGTTCATTTCAGAGTGGTAAAATACAGTCAGGCACAAGAGCCCTGCGGTCCGAGGCCTCCTTCCAGTCAGACTGCTTCTCCACCTATGACAGTAATAACTCCAGGGTCAGGTACAAACGCTTTCCTTTCACCTGCCACCTGATCCTTTTAACTGGAAATGGCATCAGGGACTGACCTTGGGACCTTCCACATGCAAAGTATGTGCTGTACCTTGCACGGAGCCTGTTTTGGCAAAAAACAATCAGGAAAGATTTGACAAGTCTGCATCTGAGCATAATTTGAGGGAAAATAACAGCAAGGCATGCAGGCTTTCAAATAATGCCCAGTTTGTTGACCAACCAGGAACCTATTAGCAGATCTACAGGAATGTCTTCTAGGAAACATTCTGTGGAAGGACTTTCCAGAGAGTCTTGCAAGTTCCAAAGTTCCCATTTTATTTACCTTTTATTCACTTTATAAAGTAGATCTTCTCAGATAATCAGGGTTTAAGGCTGTAGAAGCAGCAAAACTAAAAAGTAAACACTTAGGGAAGAGGTTTCTAACACAGGTTTTGCGAGGCTCATTACAAATAATTTACCACAGCAACCAAAATTACCAAGAAGAAAAATGCATCTTATTTTAAAATTACTTAGATAATTAAGAGCCCTGTACATTCAATGTTGATTATATAACAAAAGCTATAAAATAGAGTTCAGAAATCTCCAGACATGCACACACAATCTGCGTGTAAGACAAGCAGCCCATCCTTGGTGTTTTCAGGGGGTGGGACTGCAAAGCCAGGCATAATTAACTTGCTAGATTAAGCAGCATTGTCAGACACATAAGGCTTCCAGTGATGGAATACGCAGCAGCAAGTTCAGTGTTGTTTTCTTCTAAATGAACAGCCTGGAAAGGAGGAAGAAAGCAAACAACAGGTTTATGAGAACTAAAAAGGTTTTACAGACAATTCCTCAGGAAAACTTGAATGACAGGATCCTCCAGCATGTATTTTCTTTGTAATGGGCCTAAAGGTTCTACAGCCTCCTTTAGCCAAAGGCTGACTGGGCAATTAGCACTGATGTTTATCTTAATATATTCTCCCCCAGAGACCAGAATGCAATCTCTTTAACACAGTAGCCATTTGCATATTCAGATTTATCAAAATCATAGCACAGAATGCAGGGAGCTCTCATATACTCCAAAGACCCCCATCCCTATCTCTGTGTGTATCAATGGGTACAGGACTCCAGTTATGCAGTCCCATCCTTAGTTCAGTTTCCTGAGGAACAGCACTATGCAGACAGACAGAAAGGGGGGTCCGCAACTCCTGGCAGGACCCAGAACCACATCCTTTGCAACCCGTACGGCAATTTTTGCTAAAAGTGGATTTTCTTTGTCAGTCAGTTCCCACAATCCAAGTCCCTATTTTATAAATTTATATTTTTCCTTGCCTCTCATCACCTTTTCCTGTTTCTGAGAAGAATTAGAACATTATACTTTCAGTTATGCAAAAATTAAAAATCCCTGTTCTTCAACTGCTGAAGTAAGAGTGTCCTTCCAGAGGAATATTCGGTCACCCAAAAAAACAAACAAAAGTCCTGTAATCAAGCCAGTCGAACTACTGGCCCACGAAGTCCAATACTGTCTCTCTAGTGGGGATTGCCTTCCGAGACTTGAGGGAGAGACAGCCGCAAGAATTTCTTAAATGACTGGCATCTTTGAGGGGATGACTCCTGCCAACGAATGCTAAGACATGACATCCATGGAGCTTTCTGCATGCGGGTGGCAGGACTGGGGAGTCCAGTGCAGTCCCCTACCTTCTGTGAGCCTGGCCTTGCCCCCCGTTGGCTGGCATAAGACAGTCGCACATCCGACACACGGCACTACCATCTGGGCATGGCTGAACACTGTGGTAATCTTGTAGCATCCTGAATGTAAAACAAACACACAAACAGGCATTGCTCGTGCAAATAGATGCACCCCAATGTCACACTGCAGTTATCAAACCAAGTGCCCAGTGCCAGGCTATGGTCTCAGATTCCAGTCAGTGTGCAAATGTCAGTGAATATTCTGCTCCCTCTCCGCTGACTGGACGCTTGAACCTGGCTCTCTTTCCCCCTCTACAGTTGTCATTAATTTCAGTGGAGCAAATGCCCGCTTTGCTGTCAGAGGCCAGCCCCGGTGGTCAGCTAGCCAGCAGCTGTTCGACTGTGGTGCTCTCCGAGTCATAACTGGCTGGTTTCTCCCTCAGAGACCCAGGTTCAGATGCCAGGGAGAACCTTGTGGCTTAGTGCGCCAGAAGGGGTGGGTGGTCAGGAGTCAGTGTCACTCAGTCCCAGCCAAACCATGGTGAGCAGGCTTGGTTGTTTCTTTGTGTGAACAGGGTCAGTCAGAAGCTTCCAGTGCTTCCAGAAGCTTCTGGATAGGACAAGCAGTACCTGAGTGGTTCACAAGAAACAGCCATTTTAGGGCTCCTGAGGACTCAAGTCTACCCATATGGGAGATAGTATCTATCACATGCGGAATGTGAGCCAGCAGAAGGGCCAAGTAAGTAATGGGCTACAATCTTCAGACAACACTGGTCTAAACATGACAGTCCTCCATTAATCACACTTTCAAATACAATCTTTGGGCTGGAACTATTTGAACAACTTGACCTTCAGAGTAATCCAGGCTAATAAGTAACTGCAGTATATCAGAAATGAAAGTGGGAAATGAGCCATATCAGCAGATTCTAAGCTGCGTGCAACACTGCATGAGCAAGCAAAGGCCTTTTTTTCTCGAAAGAAAACATACAGCTGACCTTTATACTTAGAAGTATGTATTATAGCAAAGGAGATAGATGCCAAAAATGTTTCTACTGAACAAGTGTTCATATTTGAGAATACTGAATCAATAGTGTTGAATAACCGACCTATTCTACATATTATATGTTATACTTGTATAATGCAGAGCTTTAGCAAAATGGTTGGAAGCAGCAAAATCATTTTGTATACGCAAAATTAAAATAACCCATTACGAAACCAAAGAAAAGCTTTAAAACCCCCGGTAAGCATTAGGCATTTATCACTGAAATGCTGAACAGATTTGTTCCTCTTATTAATTTGATGGGCTAGATTATAAATTAAGAGAATCGAATGATCCATTCATCTGACCTTGGCTTTGCTTTCCTTAAGTCACAAATGGAGGATTCAACATGCAAATTCCAACCTCATCTGTGTTTTGCAGCAAGTTTTCTATGATCCATTGCCAGAGAAAACACATTAAAAAATAGTTACCTGGACACTTGACATCCATGAAGTAGGAATTTGGACTCTGTACCAAACGCTTCTTTTTGTGCTTTCTCTTTTCTTCCTCTGAAGATGGGTGAATCAAGTCTCTAGCCAACTATGCAAGGTACCAGAGGCAAGATAATAGTGGATACCACAAAGCAGAATTTGTTAACTTGGTTGGACATTTTCTACCAAATACCCACTAGATCATTTTGGCATCTAAGGCAGGAAATCCAAGGGGTATCCCTTCCCTTCACTGACCAGCAGTGCACAACCATAGCAATTTCCCCTTATTTCAACTATTTTCCACCAGATTGTGTCCCTTCAAGCCAGAACATTCCGTCTCCATGGTGGCATCTAACCATGGCAAACCGATACCCAGCCCCTCTCCTTGCCAATTTTTTTCCCGTGTAATCTTGGCCTCTCCTCCTGCTTTGTCAAGCAGACACGCTGCTGCAGGAGTGGTGTTATTACAGGTCCAGCTGTCCCTCACTTATCTTTCTAACTAGGCTTTGGTGGGTGCCATCTGTTCAGTTAGCGGAATGTGTGCCAATTCCTCGAAAAAGTGCAGTGAATTTCTGAGCGGCTCCTCCATTGACTCTAAAATTAGCCCCGTCACAGCAGCCGTGCAGCCCAAGGATGCCTGGGTTTTCGGGGGAAAGAGTCTCCAGGAGCGCCTTGCCCAGCCAACGGGTGCAGCCACGGCCAGTTGCTGCACCGCCTGCTCTCGAGGGCAGAAATAACACTGGCCGTCTTCGGTGTTGCGGTGGCGTCTCTTAACAAGGGCCCCATTTCAGCACCTTCGTGTGAACGTGGGCGAGGGGGGGAGAAGGATGTAAACCTCCTCCTCCCTTCAAACGCCATGCCGCGGCGGGGGGGGGGCGCTACCTTCACGCTACGGGGATGGCAGCAATCGCGCCGTGTCGCTGGCGAGGGAAGGAGGCTTGGCTGATGGGTCGCGGACACGTGCCCCAGTATACGGAGGGCTGGGAAGCCAAGCGGGGAAAGCGCAGGTCCGCGGCTCCCGGCCCTGCCAGGGGGATCCCGCCGCCCCCGATTCTGGGAAACCGAGGCCGCCAAGACGCGCGCAATTCCTCGCGGGAGGAACGGGCGGTCAGCGCTGGCCGCACCCCACTGCCTCAGGCGGGCGCCTGTCCCCGAAACGCGGCCCCGCCGGACGACCACTCACAGGCATGTCTCCGTCGGCCCATTCCCCGCGCCACAGTGCGGCGCCCTCCGGACAACAACACGCCCAGCGCGGGACGCGCGGCGCAGGCCGCCCCCAGGGCCGTCTCCAGGGCGACAAGGGCGCACTTCCGGGACTCTCTAGGAGTCCAGGCCCAGGACTCGGTGGTCAGGGCGCGCAGTCCCAGCGGAAATCGGGCCGGGGAGGGCTTTCCTCGCGAGGGGGGCTTGTTTCGGAGCCAAATAAATCCTCGGGCTTTTCAAATACGCTTTGCGGCGTTTTGGGGAAGCGGTGAGTTGAGGTGCTTTGTAAGTCCTGAAGGACCGTTGAGGTTGGCTTCCCCCCGCCCTCTGCCCGCGTTCTGTGAATCGGAATGGCCAATGAGGTTTGAATGACAGCGCTTCGTCCCGCCCACGATGCTAATCCGCGACCGAGGAGGGGCTGCGTGATTGGATAGGAGGCGCTGGAGCGCGTTGCCTCGGTCACGAGAGAGGGCCATGAGGAAGAGCCGCTCCCAGCATGCACCAGCAGTGATCCTCACCCACGTTTGAACATAGGAGAGGCCTACAACTCCCAGCATGCACCATCTCGTAATCTTAGGCCGCGTTCAGGCGGAGAAAGGCCTCCTATTCCTACCATGTTGAAGGCCCATTTGTTTCGTCTAAACATGTCCTTTTTTCGTTTAAACATGGTCTGGAATTGCCGCCTTGTGCAAACCCTTGATCTATGTAGCTCTTTCTTCTCTACACTAATTGGCAGTGGTTTAGACCTGTTCCAGCCCTACCCAAAGCTTGGATTATGCAAGAACTAAACTCTCAAAGAACCCATGGCCTGGTTATTTAGGGATATTCAAGGGTTGTCTGGCCCTTGTGTAGTGCACAGTCTTCCTGTTTGGACCACACAAGTCCTCTCTCAGCCATGAAACTCACTTAGTGAATTTGAGCCAGTAACTGACTCGTAGCCTAGTCTACCTCATAGTGCTGTTGTGAGGATAAAATGGAGAAAGATTTATGTATATGAATGCCTTGAAAGAGGAAAAATGTGGGAAGTAAATACGATAAATTTATGAGCAAAAGTAGAGACCAGAGTAAGTGAACCAGAACCAAAGTCACAGAGGGAGGTGATCTGAGGCTGGGAGAACAAGGGAGCAGGGAACAACACAAAGTTCATGACAGGGTAGGTGGCCAGGACAAAGCTCACTTGCCCCATGACTGTTTTCTTAAACATATGATAAGGAGAGCAAAAGTTCGTGTTATACAACTTAAGTATATGCTTTATGGCTGTGAATGGTGCTTATGGAAGATAGGCATAATCAAACATTTCAGAGAACGCACCACCCCAGGGCAGGGATGCTGGGCTGCAACCCCCACAGCCCTGGCCAGCGTGACCTGGAAGGACTACCATGCTGCATTCACTGCCCTGAGTTTCAAGGTGCAATCCCATACAGGTGTAAACAAAGGATTGCACCAGCATGCACCCTTGAGAGCCAATGTGGCATAGCGGCCAAGAGTGAAGGACAGGGGCTTAGGCAATCCAGGTTCGAGTCCCCACTCGGCCATGCAGGCAACTGGGTGACTTGGGGCCAGTCGCAGACTCTCAGCCCGGCCTGCCTCACAGGGTTGTTGTTGCAGGGCAGGAGGAGGAGAATGATGATGTCAGCCGCTCTGCCTTCCTTAAAAAGAGGAAATAGCAGGATATGCCGCCAACAAGTCAATACATGGCTAGATAGAACCGCCAGGGGGCGGCAGCGGCGTGCGGAGCCCCTCCCACGAGCCGCGGCTCAGGCCCAGCCAGAAGACTACCCTTCCCAGACGCCCCTGCGCGCGGGGGGCGGAGCTCCTGGCGCGCGCGCTCGTGCGTCCGCGCTGGCGCCCCGCCCCCTGCGCCGGCGCGCCCCGCCCCGCGCGCCCCGCCCTCAGTCCCCGCGAAGATGGCGAAGACGTACGACTATCTCTTCAAGCTGCTGCTGATCGGCGACTCGGGCGTGGGCAAGACCTGCCTGCTCTTCCGCTTCAGCGAGGACGCCTTCAACACCACCTTCATCTCCACCATCGGTGAGCAGCGCGGCGCGGCGCCGGCCCCGCCGCCGCCCGCGAGCCCCGCCGCCCAGGCGACCCGGGAG
>NW_025335817.1:2961229-3207092 GCF_004798865.1 Varanus komodoensis
GAGGCGGGCCGTGAGCCGGGGGCAGGCGGGCTTGGCGAGGCGCTCCGTGGCCCCTGCGGGCGGGGCGGGGCGGGACCGGGCCGCTGGAGGCTCGGCTGCCCCGGGAGATGCCGGAGCCCCGCTTCGGAAAGGTGCCTGGGCTCGCCCGACCTGGCCTCGCCTCTCAGGCCCTCCCCGCGGCCGTCGCCCTGAGCACGGCTTGGCTGCCGATTGTGGCCTCGAGCTCCTCGGGCGCTCCGGGGAAGGACGCCCCGCGCCAGTGCTGGCCGCGGGCGGCCTGGTCCTCCCTGCCGGGCAGGCACCTGCTCCAGACGTTGGCCGTTTGCCTAACGGGCCTTGATGCTCTACGAAAGTTGAGGAGCAGCGGGGGATGCTCTCGCCCGCCTGCGATCCAAGGAGGGGTCCCGGCTTGTTCAGAGGGAAGGGGCAGAACTGGTCGGAGGAAAGGCTGGGTAAAGAGCTCCCGAGGCTCGCCTGTGAGCGCCCGGCTTGTTTTCCGGTGGCTTCCCTCTTTGGCTCGGTAGAAAATTCGCATTATTTGTGCCATGGTAGCCAAAGAGGGTAGGAGAGGGGGAAAGGGTTCGTTGCTTCTCAGAGTGAGTTTCTGGACTGGTCACACCCCTGGGACTGGTCACTCTGTTGCTGCTCCTCTTGCTGGCTGTTCACCGACCCAAGTCCAGGTCCCAAATGTCACCCCTCCCACCCATTTCCTCTGTTGTAGCATTTGGCTGTTCTGTGGTGGTAATTCCCTGAGCTTGTAATGCTCATGTGGTTGAGCTTAATCTGGGTTAGAATTCATTATACATTATTTTAAGGCTTGTTTGCTATTTGGTAAGCCATGTATACATTTGCAGCCCTGGATGTATATTGCTAGGTGCATAATGCTTTTCTGTGGGATCCCAGGTCAGCCGCAAAATCAGGTGGCTGGCTGAGCCCCTGATAATCTCTGTACAAGGCTGCTGGGTCACATTTGGCATGGCAGATCTCAAGTTTTATGGGCTTGCCCAATGGGAAAGGTCCACTGTAAAGCTACCAGGTTTTACAATAGAGGCTAGGCCTAGCGCAACGTATATGGGAATGGATACTAGGACTGCAAGAAGATTTGACAGGCCAAAGGTCTGTTCAGCCCAGCATCCTTTTTCCTGTAGTGGCCAGCCAGATGCCTGTGGAAAGCCAACATGCCCTTCATGAGGGCAGTGACTCTCTCTGGTTATTTCTCAGGGACTGGCACAGAGACCTGGTGCCTTTGACCCTGGAGGTACCATGTAGCCCTTGGCAGTCTTAACCCCCATGCATCTATTTAATCCCTCTTTGAAACCCATTTAAATTGGTGGCTAATGCCTCATCTTGTGCAGGCAAGCTCCACAGTGTTTGCCCGCCTGCCTCCCTCCTTTGTCTTGACTCCTGCACCATTTAGCTTTATCTGGTTCCAGTAGTTCTCTACACCATGCATCATTTTATAAGCCCCTCCCATACTCCTTTAATGCATCTTTTTTTCGCCAGAAAAATAACGAGAGCCCATGCATTGTGACTCTTCGTAAAGGAGTTGCTTCAAACCCCCCCGCTCGTTCTTTACAATATTTTGCTGAGATGTAGTTCACAGAAATGTACGTGGTGTTCTAGGAGCGGTAACACCGTTACTGTATTCACAATCTTACTTTCAGAACCTTTCCTGATGGAATGTGCCTCTTTCACTGCACCCACACACAGGGCCAACGTCTTCATCAGGGCCCCACCAGGACCCCACTCTCTTTCTGGCTAAAAGCTGCTAGCTCAGCCCCTTCAGGGGTAACTTTAAGAGCGATTTCCACCAATTTACTTGGAACAGACCTTAAGCTAACCAGTCTATAACTCTTAGCTTCACCTGGCTCACTTTTTAAATGACTGGGTCACTTTTTTGGCCACTTTCCAATTCCCCAAGTAGTGGGGTCCTTCTGAGGGATCGTCCCCCCTTTTTTGAGTGACACGCTCCTTTTCTGAGACCTTGTACTTTGTGGCAGCAGAGGAGTTGTTGCCCTGGGAATGGTGCATTGCTGTCTTATCTCTGAAGGCCCATCCTGCCTTTCTCCAGGTCATTTAGCTTGGTCTCAAGGGAAGGCACCATGGCATGTCCCCTGCTGTTGTGACAAGGCAGGCGATTCTGACACAGGCAGTTGCAGTGGGAGCACCACTTCCGAACTCTTTGAGGAAGAAAGCGCGGGGGCGGCTGCAGTGGTCTTTGATTCTTGAAGCAATGCTCAAAATGCAAGGTTTTAATAGAGCTTGTATTGTTAAATATTGGTGTGCCACCTTTGGTATTTTGAGGCGGAAGTGCCAGAGCCCTGATAACTGCTGTCATAAATGGGAGAGTATTTCCATGACTCGAGGTGACAGATTACCATATGTGATAAAAAGAGTAGGAACTCCCTTGTTGAACTTCTGAGCAGCCTGCGTGGTTCGGTTGTGACTTGCACTATGTCACTTTCAACCCAGAGTATTAATTTTTGCCTATGGAAAACAAATGACTGCTAAGGATTTCTGCATGCAAGATGGGTAGCTTCTCTTCTAGGTCACAGCTGTTAGGCTAGGCCTGCCACAGCTAAACTCTGCTTGAGAGGACTGCATATGTGGTCATGTGTCACTGCCTTGAATTCAGTGTGAAGGCTGTGCTGGATGAAACCGACAGTTTTACTACACTAGGCAGAAACTTTTTCACAGGTGTAACCTTTTCGTAGTTGTTGTTCCAGGTTTGGTTAAATAATTTAAATACACACCATTTTCATCTGAATCAAAACATGCCAACAGTTTCTAAAGTGCAGTCTTGTTAAACCAGTAGCCCATTTAATATTGTTGTATTCTGCTTGCCGGACAGTTAAAACAGTAACTATAACTATGTACAGCAACAGATATCTGCAGACATCTAAATGCAGCCGGGTAGGGGTTTAAAACCACATTATCAGCAAGCATATGCAGTCAGAAGCCCTCACAGGAAGCCTCTTTATGCTGAGTTGCTCCAGTTTAGTAGTGTCTGACTGGCAGTATTTTTCAAACAGAGACATTCCTAGAGCTGATCTTGAACTCGGAACCTTGTTTATTTGTTACATTTATATCCCACCTTTTTTTCAAGGACCTCAAGGTGGCTTTCATCCCTTCTCCCACAGGAAGCCTCCTACCATCTTCCAGAAGCTCTCAGAGAGCCCACTGGAGAGACATACCGAGGGGCCCAGTGCTCAGGAGAGGGTGTCCCTGCACAGTAGCCCAGAATCAGGACCCCCCTGGATTTCAGTGAACGATGGCACCTCAGCAGGCCTTGCTTGGCAAGCCACCAAGTGTATGCGCGGACAGTTCATTTGAGAAATCCTCTTCCTTTGCTTCTCAAGAAACTGTCATAGTTGCTTGTTGCTAACTTAAAGTTTGGAATGCTGAGTGTATAGAAATTGTCAGGAAATGAGAGGCCACAAGAAAAACTGCTCAAGCGGGATATTAAAGGCACTAATTAGCTGCAGTAACCAAACTTGAGCAAGGGTGTTCAAGTATTCGGAGGCCTTGTGGTTTTTCTGCTTTTGCTGGTCTACTTTGCATTTCTGTCAAGTTAGGAATAAAGATGTGTGTGTGTGACCCCTGTAGTGTCCGTTTTGTGCAGGCTCATTCACAGATGGGGCTCCTTGCCAGTGGCACTTTTTTCTAGCCATATTCTAGCTCTGTGTCTTTTCTCATTTTCTGATTTTAGTTGTGCTAGGCGCCACACTTGACAGGTGGATTTCAAAAAACCCTGTTTAAAAGATGGAGGTCTGTGAACTGAACCAGCATTTCATAAAACTGCTGCATTCAAATGTTCCCGTGGTGTATTAGTTTCTTTAGGTGGAGGAGCACGTGAGCCCATGGCTGGTTCTTGTAAAGCAGGGATCACTCGTGGTCGATCGTTGTGGCCGAATGCAGGCAGTGGCCTGGCCCCCACGGTCGCTCAATTTACCCATGGTGCTGGGCACCTGCAGGCATTCTGCGTGTGTCCCAGCTTTCCGTGGTTTGTATTGGCAAGCAGCTGGCAGCTGGCAAGTACGTATTCACCCGAGAGCCAGAGTACCCTCAGTTCGCCCGTTGCTGGTTTGAGGGTGACCTGCGAGTTCTCTAATCCTCAACATCTCAGGCTGCCTGGGCCGTATGCCATGGCCTGTGGTCGGACGACGCTTTGAGGGGCTGTTGTGACATGTGGGCAGAGCCACTCACTCACTCCACAGCTAAGAGCTGCTTGACGGAGGCGCAAGGGCCCCGTCCCTCATCCCCTTGCCTCAGACAGCGACCGATCTGCGCTGCCGCAGGATGGCATTGTGTGCGCTTCTTTCCGGCACCGCTTTTCCATTTCCCCTTTCCTGGCATTCCAAGCCTGAAACTGGTCTGTCCCGGCTGCCCCTTTTTTCGCGCGTCATGCAGGAGCAAGACATGTGAGGAGGGTCACGGTTAGGGTCATTCTTACAACACTGCCCATTTCCCTTAATAATCCATCGCAAGGACTTGCGTTTCTGCAAATGTCTGTTTAGTGGAAACATCTGACTCACTCAATTTGCAGCAGGATTCTGCTGCTTCCTTGAATGGAAACTCTAACCCTTATACAGATCTCATCTAGATGGGAAGTGAAACTTGACAGGAGCAAGTACGAAGTCAGCTTGCTTAGCAAGTTGCCGTAGAGTTGCACTTAAAACTTTTAAACATTGATCAGAGGTTAACAGAAATCATGTGCCATGCGCAATCTCTTCTCCACATCTGCTCTTAGATGAAGGACACCAAGGCACACACACTTCATTACTTCATCGCACTTCTGGCTTTGGCACCCGTGAAGGCTGTACTGCTGCGTGATGTGTTTTCTGGTTAAGTGCATTGTTTTAGTGACCAGAGGGAGAGGTCCTCTCCAGCGGTTTCCAGGTTTCTTCTGCTGGCAGGAGGCAGTAGTAACATATCTGGACTTGGACTTGAATGGGCAGCTCCCTTTTGGGCTGGGAGGAGTTCAAATTCAGCACAAGAACTTGCTGACTATACAACAAAGTTTGTAATATTTTCTTCCTTATCCAAGATAATATCAGCGTCTGGCAGTGTGTCCACAAAAGCTGTTTACATGTCAAATGGGTGGAACAGATGGACTTTTTTTCCTTAAAGAATTTGTCCTTGTAGGCTTCATTCGATATGGCTCCATTCTGATTAAAAGAAGCATTTGCAGTGGAAGTACAGTTTGGAAAATATATTGAGATTTTGGAAGATAATATAAAATAATGAAATAAAAGTAGAATTAGAGACTTTGCTTTAGAAACTCTAATATGATAACTACTTAAACGTAAAATAATGGTGAACTCTAATTGTATATCATCATAACATGGAGCAAGTGTCATGACGACCATACAAAAACTTGGCTATTCTGAACCTGCATATGTTTTAATTCCTGGCCTGGTCTGCCCCAGTCAATCATATTTCCTTGGAAATACTTCTGTGCCTCTTGTTTATTTCTCCCGATGGAATTGCAGTGCAACCCTTAGTGTGTTTACTCAGAAGCAAACTATACTGTGTCTTGTTGGGCTTACACCCAGGTAGCTATATTTGGAATTGTGGCCTAAGGGTCTGAAAGGACTTGACAGTCAGTTCTGAACTTTCAGTTGGAGTTGCAGGAACTTCAGAAACTAGAGGATGAGGCATGAGTTGAAAGAAGCTTCTCAACTATTTTGCCTGTTTGTTTGTTCTTTGATAGCACACATGTTGAAATATTCATCAGTGTTCCAGTTTGCTTGAATGATAGAGGCACATGGGGCAGGTGCTGTGGACAAGGGCACTTGGTGGATGCCCAGAGGGCACTCCAGGGTCTGATACCTGTAATCGTTCTGTGTTCTCAAACATTTGAAGCTTCTTTTCTAACATAGTCCTGAGAGAGTTGCTTGGGAGTAAAGCAAGTAAATCCTATAGACATCCTCATCACTACAATTGCCGCTCTTTTATTTCTGAGATTCTTTTAAAACTCAAAGCTGACCATTTTATTATTCCTTGGAGAAAATATCTCTTATGAGCCTTTCTGTATTCTCCCCGCCCCAACCACCAGCCTTTCTATTTCAGGTCGCTGGGGGTGGGGAAAGCACGAGGAACTTCCCCCTGAGGTTTTCTCCAGGATGTCACGTCAGCTAGTAGGTGAATGTAATGCCTGGGTAATCCACAAGGAGGGGGGCAGCCGGGTCTGTTCCCTTTGCAAGGGCTTTTCTTCTCTTTCAGGAGTAAAGCGCCTCATGGGTCTGAATAGCTGATCCTCCTGTGGCCATTTGCACATGCGGTGCTGCTTTCGCCATTGCATTTGTGGGCGCCACACCGAGTTAGGACCCTCAGGGCACTGCATGTGAGCACGGTGGCTCTTCGCCTTTGTCTCTGCACATTGACAGGTCCGCTGGTGCAGTGGCTTCGCTCGTATGGGAAAGAGCTCTGCCTCTTTTGTCTTTCTGCTTGACAGATGTCTGACGGCTTCATCCCCCTCTTTAATTGGCAGATGGGGCTTTCTTAGATGTCTGTCTGTCTCATTTGACTGACATGAAGACAAATGTCTTGTTTAAATATCAATTAATCCTTAATGACTTTAGGTATGAGTGCAGTTTCTGCCTGAATTACCCCCACTGTGGAAATGATTACGAGCCATAGAAAACCAGGGGCCCCACCTTTCCTTGTGGGCCGGGGGTCTGTGCAAAAGACCCTTTGTGACTTGAAGGCTGGATGCTATTTTGACATCTGTGCCTCAAGCTCCTTGTTGGGGTTTTGAAAGGACCTGTCTCGATTTGATTCTAATCTCCCTGCATGGTGATGGTGAGCAGACGCCTGTTTCTTGAGGACTAGCAGGAAGCACCCTCCAGTTCTTGGTTATCTGTGAAGTTCTCTAGGCCACAGTTAAATTGCTGTCCCCTTTGTCCAATCCTGTGCTTAGAGCAATAAAAGCATGACTTTTAGTAAATTATGAAGATGATCTCCTGCGGGCTACTTGGGTTGCTCCAGCTTGTCATTTGCTTCTTCCACTCCCCACTCCTCACAAAGAAAAGCATCAGAGCTGTTAGGGCAGGAACTGCAAGCGGGGAGCCTGCTCCAAGCCTCAGGTGGCTTTGCCTTGCATCTCACTGCACATGGTCGATTCTATGGCAGGCAGAACGCATTGCCTGGCTGGAGGTGCTCCTTTCAGATGCATGGCTTCCTGCTCTTGATTTGCCCAGAGAAGCGCAAAATGCAACTTCTGGCTGGCTTCCTCTCAGATCCTCGCATGTTGCAGTTGATCAAATGGTGAATATTAGATCCCCCAAAGCAAGCTTTCTGTCAGCTCCTTGTCCTGCTCTGCTGTTAACCTTGAGCAACTTAACACTGACTGAGTTACTGTTTGCAAAGATGCACATAAATATTTGTGGCCTTTATTTTCTTACTTGTGGCATAGCGTGGTTTTTAGGTGAACTTTAGAATGTTCTAGTTGGAGAAAGGAGTGGGCTGGCTGCATTCTTCCTCAGATCAGCCAAAGAAAGAGGCAAAGGATTCTTTTGTTCCCTCCTCCAACTTTCTCCCTTTGTATGGATGGATTCATATTACAGGTGGGGTGTAAAAATTGCTTTATTGCAAGTGCTTCTTGGCTGAGATCTGCTCTGTAAGAGAAGAGTTTTAGGAGAAAGAAAAGGTCCTTGAACTTTGTGGGTGGCACATGGGGAACGATATACCATGGGGCACTTTTAAGGATGATAGGTTGTTGAGAAGGAAACATTAAGAAGTTAAGATTGCAGAAGCTGATGTACATCCAGAATTGAAATTTCTAAAATAGGGAAACTAGCATATAGAACTGGGGTAGATGGACACTTTCTGAGTCATTAGAGAACAGCTGACTAATTATCTTAATGGGTTTAAGAAAGAGAATTTGAGAGTTGTCTGCTGTTGAGAATGCATAAATTGTCTATTCAGCTCTCACGTTTTTTCCTCTACATGCTTGGTAACTGATATCCAAGCGCCTTTTATAATCCTAATGTAGATATTGACCGGAACATAGAATCATTTTTAGGTTTCAGCCCTCAACCTGCTTGCTTGAAGTTAACTCCATTAAGAACAGTGCTGCTTAATTCCAGGTGCATTTGAGGATTGTAGGAAATTTAAAGCAGACGATTTAGCGTAATTCCACCAGTCTTAGCAAGATATGCAGAATCTTCTTGCAGTAAAATCCAGACACGTTTGGGGCACAGCAATAAAAATGTGTGAAGGCAGGAGTGGGTTCCTCTGCAACCCCCTGTTACTTCAGTGGGGCTTTAGGGCGGCTTGCAAGAGGGAAAGCTGCCCAGGGAGCTCGCTTGCGCTGCATCAGGGTGTCCTTTGAGCTGGAGAGGTGGTCTTGCGCTTACTGGTTAAGGCTGTAAACTGAGTCATGTAGTGACTACTTCAAACCTTACTTAAAGGGAAGCTGAGGAGGAAGACGGCTTCTGCAGTGACCCCGAAGGAAGAGTCTTCAAGCACTTATGACAGTCAGCGCCTGTCTGACTGAAAATCACTGCTTCCCATTAGAGCTGCGGATGTCTTCTTTAAAATGAACATCCGTCCTTCGCTTGAATGGGCTTAAGGGTCCATTCCCTCTGCTGGCCATATGAACTTCATATGCTTGCATTCCATACTGCTTATGCAATGGGCTACTCACAGTGGGATCCTTATACATCTTAATGAGGAGTGATTTGCATGCATGATTTTCCCTGTACAATGCTGTAACTGTTGGAAGTTCTCTGTTTGACTTAACCGTAGTGGCTCGTAACAATTGCATGATTGATGGTTTGAAGACACTAATTCTGTAAGTAGTCAGGTTAGTAATTTCCTTCTTAAAGGGACACTGTAAGGCTAAAACAACTTGGGTTGGCTTAATGCGGCCTTGCTGTCATACAGCTTTACTTGTTGCCAAGCTTTTTCTGTGGGGGAGTTTTTTGGTGTTTTGTGCATTACTGCATCTGAGGAGTTATTTTTACCCTTCTACTGCCAGTGCGCATGTTACTATCAGTGCAGAAATAATGCACGATAAAGGTTAGTAACTTTGTACACATAACAGTAAGTAACATCAGATTGCTTTCCTTCTGTTCTGCTTTGGAATGCCAGTGTGATTGGTACTGCCAGTCCCTTTTCCATGGTCTCAAGTCATCTTGGATACAGAAGGGCCTTTTCCAGTATGGAAGGCTGCAGGCATGCATACCCTGTTTCAACAGTGGAGCTTAACATTTCGTGTGCTTCAGCCATCTGTAACTGCTGCTAGATAAGTAGGATAAAGCATATTCTGCGGGTTTGGTTTGAGGGGTTTTTTTTTTTTGGTTTGTTTGTTTTTTGGGAGGGGGATCTGTGGAATCTATCCCCCTGAAGCAATTTTTTAAAGACTCAGTACAAAATCTCCCTGAAGTAGTTCTCGGGTGCCGAGGAAGATGCTTACATTGCCAGGTTCTGGAGGCCTGGATCATTCAGAGTGCTGCCTGTCAGTATCCCTGTACTTGTTCTTCCTAGATAATAAGTTGCAGTAACGGCAAATGTGCCTACTGCCTGACCATCGGCACGGCAGGGTTAATTATGGACTCTTGTATCACATCGCACCTTTCGCTTGCTCTGTGCTGTCCAGCTGCAACATAAATTAGCCTTTGTGGGTCTTCAGCAGTTTCTGGCTGAGAGGCTAGGACCCGGACTAGTCGAGTCCTTGGATCATATAACACTTGTTGGAAGAAATGCTGCTTGTGCTGACATGGCTCAGAGTGCAGACGTCGAAGCAGATTCCTCCAGACTGTGAAGGCACTCATAAGCCAAGTGTCCTCATACGTATCCCTAAATTTCTATATAGTCAGGATGAGTAATGGGATAGGCCTATCACAAATGAATTCTCATTGATATGCTACCAATCAAAATCATCGCTGTCGAGAGACTTGTCTTTTCTAGTTACAGGGCATACACCCCTGTGTTTACCACCGTGACCAAAGTTCTTCCACCTTCTTCTATCCAAAGAGTAAAACTCTGCACAGATTGTCTGTAGATGTAAGAGAAATTGTGGGGAGAATCCTAAAGCTCGTTGTAGGATGCCACTTAAAAGTTTGCTACTTACTGCAGAGCATTTGTTCTGCTGTGTTTCAGATTGCATTCGTTGTGGTTGCTCTACGTTTTGGCATTCCAGCCTGAACTACCTAATTTTCTTTGCACGTGTATTGTGCCTTTTCAGTGCCGTTGTCTTCTGTAGGAGTCCAAGTGGCTTTTGCCCTGTCATTCAGCCCCAAGAGGCCCCCAAGGCAGGTTTGAGATATGTCATACCCAGTACAGATCATTTTCACTCACAGGACTATACTCTGTCTTCTGTTTTCTGGGGCTACCCCTTTTGTGTACTGTGTTGCAGGTCCAACCCCCCCCCCCCCCACAATCTCTCCACAGCTTGGTTTCTACATCCCTCCAGTATAATCTTTGGCAGCATGATGTGGGTAATGCCCCCCTTTGTTTAAGAAAGTAATCATCCTTAACTATGGAGTCACATATGTTCCAGGTACTTGTGTTTGCATTAACCGACTACTGCTATTCCCCTAGAATTAATATGTGGTAAACTCGTGGTCTGAGTTAGATGCCAGTATTTGGGAGCTCTGCGGACTCTGCTTGTGCCAGGCTCATCAGAAATCGGCCCTTGTGCAGTTCCCCCTTTCCCCGGAAAGAAGCTTGTGTGTGATAACGGGCAGGCTCTGGATGTTGTGCGTTCTGCTGATTACGTGAGTTCTGAGCCACTGTTAAAGTGAAGCTTACAGTTTCTGACCTGTCTATTGAGAGTTGTCCAAGAGGCTGGCAATTGAAACTGTCTAATAAAAATTGTAACTGTCAGTCTAATATCTAGTGTAAAGGTTTTTTCCCTCATAATGTAAGAAGCTAAGGTTTTTCTAGCTAAAGAAAATTTGCTTGCTGGCAACAGATACCTTGATTATTCTTGTGGAACTCCAAGAATGCAGGGCCAAGAAATGATACCTGCAGGTCTGTTATGGGTATATTTTTATGGTGTCTCTTGGGAATTGTCATGAAACTAAGCCTGAGCACCTAGTTCATGTTATTAGAAAAGTTCCACTTGAGCAAGTTTTTCAGCATCATGCTTTAACTTGTTCCCTTCATTCAAAGAAATCTTGGTCGTGGAGTCACATGCTAGTTCTGTGGGAGCATCGTTTACTGCATCCTATTTACTTGGAGGGAGGGAGGGAAGGAGGGAGGGAGGGAGGGAGAATGGACAGATGTTGCTGCATGAACTAGCCTGCATACTGATGAAGTTATCGGGGCCTTGCAGATGTTTCTGGGGAAGAAAGCCAAAGGTTACGGGTTCAGAATGATGAGCCATCTTTGTGACTCCCTCCCGCAGCCATTGTCTCTCTCTCATCTCTCATCGGACATACATAAGCAAGTCTTCATGTTTCCTTCACCTGTAATCCATAGTATAAAAAACAAAGCGGATCTTTGACTTCAGGAATTCACTATTGCCATATTTTCAATTGGAAAATGTATAATCAAGGATTTAGAACTGCAGGCTAGCAGTTGGTCAATTAAAGTGTGTGTGTGTGGGGGGGTCTCCTGGTGTTAGTTTTAACCTTTTGGGATCTGTTCTTAATGGTTTTGTTTTGTTTTTGCTTGCACTTTTTCAAAGGCTCTGTTGCATATACAGCAGCTTGAAAGTGTGTCTGTCCAAGGACAAATTTTAATCCTTAGACAGCAAATGATTCCCTCAGTAGGAATTGCCATGGTATATTTCTAACCGAAACAAACAGAAGGAATTCTTAAAATTTATGTGACTTTTAGCTCTATTGAAGAGTTGAGGATGGTGTGTGTGTGTGGCATTTTCTTTTATAACATACGAGCTCCCAGTCAGTCTAGAATCGCGCGTGCTAAAGGCGAGGCATCTCTGGGACTCCATGGGTGTCCTGCCCTGCTGAAGAATGTTCTCAAGCTCTTCGTGGGGCCCTGAGAAGTCGTGTGGGCCTGTGTCAGGACAGCCACAGGCCTGTAGATGCACTGCCTCGATAAAGGAGTATTTTTCCAGAGTCTCCCGCAAAGAGGTGGAGTCTTTCCCAACCCTGGACTGAACTGAGGATCTTCCACGTGCAAAGCAAGGAATCGCCCTTCTTGGTTGAAGTGGTTGAATGTGCATCTCATTGATCTTGTTGTTCATATGTGAGACCCCCCCAGGCAGCCCCCATGGGTTGAAGTCCCATATGCCTGGCCTCATACTTTGAATGTGAATTCAGCCATCTGATAATGTGGTTATCATGACATTTGGGAATGTTAATCTGTAAATAGGGGAGTCTTTACTCCTGAACCTTTAAGCAGTCAAAAAGGGTCTGGCCTGATGGGAAACCCAGATTAGCCGTTCTTCAACTAGTTATGAATATGGGTAGTTAAAGCTAGCAGATGTACATTTATAGCAGACACACATGTTGTGAGATGCATGCCAAAAGGCAGAAATCACTTGCACAAAGAAGAGGGTCCCAAGAATGCCATAAAGCCACAGAGAAAATGGAATCCTTAGGAAATATAAAGTGGGTGTCATGGATATATCATAACAGTGTGGTGCGTTAAAGCAATGATATGTGAGAACCACATGTGAAAATAGCAGCGTAGTCCAAAAATGAAGGCTGAGCATATGCAGCAGGGGCTAAACACGCATTAAAACTGACGATGCTGAGATGATGCTGATGTGATTTCAGAGTAATTCCCTTGCTTCATCAAAACCAGTTTGGGAATGAACAGTTTTCAAAGATGGCAACTGAAAATGACTCTCTTGCTTCATATATCTCCCTTCCAAAACACTTTATTTGATGCCATTCAATCAGGGTTTCTCAACCAGAAGCCTCCAAATGGAGTTTACTATCCCCTAGAAGTGTCAGTCTGAAAATTGATTCAACGGGGTATTAAAATTCCAAAAATGGAGAATGACTCAGGTCTGCTATATTTGTTCATAAGTCTAATCTATCCAATTTCTGAACCTTTCTATGAACCTTTTAAAAATACACACACACACACACACACACACACACACACACACAAATTAACTTTTTTAAAATGTTTGCAGCTTTCTGCAACACACACTTTATATGCAACTTCCCCATCTTTCCACACAAGGTTTGACTTGAGAACTGCATTGCAGACTTCAGAGGAGGGCGGAATCCAATCAGCTTGGAAAGTGTGAATTGGGTTTGTCGACTGAACAAAATTCTCTGTCCTTTCTATATAATCAGATACTTAAATCTCTCCTGTGTTAGGAAGAATGGCGAGATGTACAGGTGTATGTACCTGCTCTGTTTTCATAATTCATGGAGAGACCCTAAAGGAGGGTGACAAAAGTGTTAATGTTTTGAGATACTTGCAGAATGCCTGTGCTTCCCCTGAGATGTTTTAGAAGAGTAAAATGACTGCATTTAGCTCCTTGGCATTCCTGGATGCGAAAATTCTGAGCAAGGTTTGCTTCTCCTGTTCCGTAAAAGCATATCTTTGTTCATGTTGCAAATTCTGCTACATAAAATTTATGTGCTTAAATTATGTTTCCATTCGATGCTAAGGAGCATCATATTGGAGCGTTGTGTGTTAACCTTGACCTCTTTGCACAAGTGCCCTGTAGCAGAACAAGAGTGAACTAAAGAGAATTAGCCCCTTGAGCAAATCTTGGTGGTTGCAGATCTGGGGGAGGCTCAAGGCAGCATAACAAGATTTATCGTGGTCTAAGCCTTCGAAGAGCAACGCTTACAGCCTCGGTTGTGTGAAGCATTATGTCACTGGCCAGTGAAGCACCTGCGTGCACAGATACAGAGCAGGGCCCAGAGACCATGAAACAGGGGCAGGGGGGATCATGCCCACCTCCTGCGAGATTGGCAGCAATGCGCAGCCCCTGACTCGGCCTTGGCTAAACCGCTGTACTCAGCAGCAGCAGCAGCAGGACGGTTGTATTGTGGGAGGGCATGGTGCTTTTAGTGCTGCAGAGTGCTCACAGGGAAAGAGGAGCCTGCTCTGGCCTGCAGACACGGGGCACCTCATCGTGGCCGTCCCCACTCTGTGCATAGGCTCCGTTTCTGTTTAAATGACAGCAGTTCTTCATACTGGCACCTATTCTTGCTGATAGAATGGCATACCCCGTATGCCCGTGTGTAGCGAGAAATTGACCTCCATCTTTGCTTTTGGGTGGCGCCTTTCTCCTGCTCTGGTGACATGTCAGTGGTCATGCAAGCAGCTGTCTGGGCTCAGACTAGCCTTTCAGTTCTCCCCCCGATGGCACGCCTGCACTCCTTGCAGCTTGGCTGTTGGTAGCCTCACCTTGCCGTCACCGTAGGCAGTTCTGCTAGAGCGAAGAAAGTACAAAAACGTTCCAGCTGCTGCCTGGTTCGAGCTCTGAGCTCTTCAGTACCGCTCCGGAAAGGGCTTCAAGCAACCTGCCTGGCAGGAAGCGGCAGGCAGTCAGCAGACCTGCACTGCTGATGGGTGCAGCAGCTCACCACTTCCTGTTGCTGAAGTGAGGAAACACCGGATGGCTCATGCTCGCCACTCACCAAGAGCTGTAAGCATTTGTAAGACTTTCCATTGTTCCCGTGGAAGAAAGAAAAAGCAAAACACCAGCAAACCCTGGACTTTTCCTCAACCTCAAACAGGAATTTAGTCTGAGTTTGCTGTTGCTGTGTTATGGTGCACGTTCTTTAATTTAGACCAGGCGAACTTCTTCAGTTGCATAAAACCTGCTTTTGCACGTGTCAAATGCAGGTTTGAACATCACTTTGCAGGTGTCAACATTTAGGGTGCAGTCCTATGGCCTCCCAGCACTGTCTGGTGGGCCACAGGCTGACATCAGAAAAACACTCCCAGAGACTTGGGCCTCAGGGTCCACCCGCTCTGCCTTCCCAGTGGCGTGGCTCTTTCTATTCCAGCTGAATTGGGAGGATGGGAAGCTGTCTTCAGCACCAGGGGGCAGGGGCTGAGTATCCCAGTGGTGCCTCAGGATCTGCTTCGCACAAGGAGCGGGGAAAGTTTAGGTGGCCAAAATCAGCCGTCTGAATGTTCTGGAGGAGAGAGAGAGAGAATGGAGGCAGTCGTAGCTCCCATGCCTGTCTTGCCTTCCTTTGGATGCCAGAATCCTTCAAGTTCAGAGGGTTATGAGCAGCTGCCTTGCCTGGGACCGTCACTGAGATCCTCTCTGTGTGGGGAGGAAGCGGTTGTGAGCAAAGTGTCTGCGGCTGTATGGTAAATAACCCCACTTTGCTATGACATGTGGTTCCGGCCAGGTAGAGTACAGCTGCTTTGCCATCCTGATTACCAGAACCTAACATCAAGGTTTTTATTGGATGCTATGCATTTAGTTTTTAAAAATCCACCCGTTTAAAACTTAGTGCAAGGATCTGGGGCTTAAAAATGTGGTCCATTGAAACAGAGTGGACACCGTTCTCTTGGCAGCTTCACTTGCCAAACAAAATATCCCATCACATATTTCCCCTGAATTCTGCTAAATTGCAAGGTTATTCCTAGAGTTTGATCTCTACTGCTGCTCGGCATGATTAAATGCAAGCTCCTCTGTGCCTTCGACAGGGAAAATGGCACAGGGGATTTCAACACTGGGCATTGTTCTGCATGTTTGTTAACATGGGATGATGTAATGAGTGGGGAGCAGGGAAGATGGTCCCCAGGAATGGGGGCCGTGGCCCCTTTTCCAGCTCAAGGCCGCCTGCAGCTTCTAGGTAACCAGAAAGCAGAACTGCCCGCTTCCATTTCTCCAGCGAGGACGGGGCTTGTTCCCATTGCTGCGGAATGGTGTTCCTGTTGAGCAGTAATACTTGGGTTAGCACCAAAAAGCTCTCAGCACAAGGACCGTTCCTCTGCCAGTACACATATATATGTTTGTATATGCTTGTACATAAATAAACTTCAGAGAGCTGGAAATGAGCCACTGTTGTCCCAACTATATCCTCGTGCATCCTGCTAGGAAAAAGCAAATATTTGGGCTTATGCAGAAAATGTACCTAACGCTACACATGTAGCTTTTGCACACTTTGTCGCCTTTTAAATGCTCCAAATACTGACTTTGCTACATGGGTTATAACTTTGCTTCAGCAATGCACTATTGAGATTATAATTAAAATATATACTTGACTGTTAATGTGAAATATTTATGTATTGCCCTTGCATCAGAATTTTATTCCAGAGTGGTTTGCAATGAAATAAGAGGAAAAAACCAACTAAAACCAGTGAGCAGAATAAACCCTCCAGTACGTAAGAAGCCAGAGACCCGTGGCTGCTATCCGGTGTGGACAAGGCTGGGCTAGACGGGCGAACAAGGAGGGTCTCTCCCAGCATAAGGCAGCTGCCCAGTTTCCTAATTTGAGAGTAAAGTGAGCAGAAGAGTGCAGGTTCCTAATTAACACATCTTTCTTTTCCGCCAGGAATTGATTTCAAAATCAGGACAATAGAGCTAGATGGGAAGAAAATCAAGCTACAGATCTGGTAAGTTTGCAGGAGGGTAACTTGACTGCGACAGCCGCATCTTGTTCACCAAGTACTGGCCGGCAGCTCATTGCTTATCTCTTCCATGCTCTTCGCAAAATTATCCTTGAACTAGTAACTGTGAGCATATTTACTCATTGGTCAGATCAGCTTCTGTAAACAAGGACCCTACCCAACCAGTAGCAGCATGGACTGTATTGACAGGCGAGGGGGATACAGGATGAAATAATGGAGCGCACCCCTCGAGGACTCCGCAGAGTCCATCCAGGCCTCCCAGAGGCTGGTGCAGCACAGATAAGGAGGCGCCTCTCTCTGGGCCAGCGGCCTCGGTGAACAGCCTGCAGTCCAGACGCCTTGTCGGAGCCGAAAGGCCTTTTCTGCACCTCCTGCGCTGCTCGGGGTACAGCGTGCTTCACAATATTCCTTAGAGCCAGTATTTGCCAAAACATTTTATATTCTTGCCATTGAAGAACGCTCAAGGCTGATGATAATGACAGTGTTTAATTGATGTAAACAAGACAACCACAAGAGAATTGCCTCACAAAAGGCTGCTTGTCTTGCCGCTTTAGACGTTGGGCAGCACAGTACAGCAAATGGCACATCCAGTTGCCGAGATGCCGTGGTGCATTTCCTGGTGGCTGCAGCATCCTCCCAAGTCTGCTTACGATGCGAGACAAATAGCCCTCCGATCTAAAGAGCTGCCCGCCTGGGGGTGTCAGGGGGCCTCTCTGGACACTGCCGCCTCCTCGCTGTGCCCAGCAGAGATTCAGCAATGAGGCCAATGTGTCTGGAGTTGGAATGCTCCACCAGGAGGACTGGTACTTAATTCAATATGGGCAGGCAGGGGCCACGGGGCACAGGTCCTAACACCCCTCTGTCTGTTCCCGGGTGTGCTTGGGGGCACGTTCGGTCCCCTCCAAATGGGTGTGTTTAGGGTTGCAAGATAAGGCGGTCATCTCAGCAGGGTTACTTCTTTATGTTCCCACCAGGTTGAAAGTGGGGTGACATCAAGATCAGCGCTGTGGGGGCCGAGGCTCTGTGTTGTGTTTGGGCACCACCCGTTTCATGCATCTGTTTTTGTTTCCAGGGATACTGCAGGTCAGGAAAGATTTCGCACAATCACAACTGCGTATTACAGGGGAGCCATGGTGAGTGTTCGTTTTCAGGCTTGCCTTCGCTGCTGCATCAGCCCAAGCGCCATCTTCTTACAATGATCATTTATTTTATTTCTGTATCCCCCATAGCTGAAGCTCTCTGGACGGCTTACCACAAACTTTGGTCTTACTTTGTAGTGGCCAAATTCTCATGATTCCAGCGAAACCTGTGGTCTTGTTTAGTGGGAGGGCCATCTCAGTCTGCCTAGTTTTCACATCCTTTTTCTTTGGCAAGTCGAATTTCCAATACCTCAGTCCCAGAGAGACTGTAATCATTGTGCAGTGGAAGCAGGTCACAGAGCCAGTGGGCCACCTCGATGGGGAATGAGGAAGTCATTCTCGGCTACAGATGGGGCAGGGATAGTATCTGGGGATGAGCAGAAAGTCCAGCGCTTAACCGGGCTGATTCGGGGGTGTGCAGTGGGCAAAGTCAGGAATGGGTGTGATGCGAGACAAGCGCATCAGAGGGTGGGGGGGGCTGCACTGGCACACAGGTGAGGACGAGGTATGTTTGATGTGGCAGGTTATTGCTGCAGAACACAACAGGCATATTAGAAACAGCTCTGCCTCCCCCCCCCTCACAAATTATCAGGAATAGCTGCGACAATAATGGTGAGGGAATGCCATGTATTTGACTGACAGCCACTCTGTTTCCTCTAGGGAATAATGCTGGTATACGATATCACAAATGAAAAATCTTTCGACAACATTAAAAACTGGATAAGGAACATAGAAGAGGTAGGTCCCTGCCAGGCCATCGTTCCTTGATCTGTCTGGCAGCTTTGCCAGTCTTGCGTGGAACGTGACTTGCCGCCAAGCCACTGAAATCGCGAGTGGTCAGAAGAGGTGCCGCTGCAGCAGGGCAGGGTGTGCGCAGAATGGCGTCGGTCCGGCAGTGGATTCAAGGCCCACGGCAAGCAGGACTGCGAACACGTCTAAGTTCTGCAGGAAAACCAAACAAGGGGAGGGAGTAAGGCTGATCGATCTAAACTGCATTCCTGGGAAGAGATTGGATGGGAATAACACTCTCCTATTTAACTTTTGAGCTTTTCCCCCAATGGAATGGAGAGGAAGCAAGAACAGGCCGGTAGGAATGTGAGGCTGCCTCGGTGTGCGTTCGTGGCCTCGCCTGTGCCAGTTTCACCCTCGAGCCATGGCGTTCTGAGAGTCCCTTCCAGCTGGAAGCAGCCGGCTTCGGCCTGGGCTGAGGCCCCCGCTGTTTCCCCGCTTCCTTTTTTCTGAAGCTTTGTTCCTCACTTGGTGCTTTTGTCACCATCAGCCACGCTGCAAGAAGGCAGCGTGGTCAAATGAAGCGAGCCACGTTTAAGGCGCAGGGCTTCTCAAACTGTCGGGTCAGCAGAAGACGTTGGGTGGGGCAGGAGAGAAGCAAGTGGCCCACGAGGCAGGAGGACAGTGTCGTCTTGGGAACTGGCTGGACTGCTCAGATTTCCCTAAGGCACGTGCAGCGTGGCATCCGCATCACCAGCCTGGCCTTCACAGCCGCATCGTGTGCTTCACCAGGCCCTAGAGGCAAGCCTCGGGGGCCTGTAAAAGAAAGCCTGCCTCGCAGGCAGACAGGGCGGTGGCTCTGCCCTGTCAGGCACACGTCGAATTCTGGCGGTTTGTCTCGAATAGAGAAGGAATTTAGTGCTTCGTAAGATTCAGGCCTCCTTGATCAAATAGCTGCATCTCTTTCTGGACCAGGACCATTCCAGGTGCAGTTGAGACTGGCACAGGAGGGCCTATCCCCCCTTTCCATGAGCCCCCCAAAGTTGCTGGCATCTTTAAAAAAAAAGAGTGACAAGACTGGAGGAAAATAGGCGTTCGTCTCCAGCTGGTGTCACGAGTCTTGTTGGGATGGAGGACCTCGATGGATCGGGCAGCCTTGTTCTTCTGACCCACTGCAGAGCCTTGAGGGTGTCGTCCCCCCACCAGCTCTGGCCCAAGGCAGTTGGAGCTGAGTGTTCCTCCTGGACCGGAGAGACCCTCCCTGGTCGGTGAATGGGGCCAGAGCAGCCCTCCCCTCTGCTGTGCCAGGGCAGCTTTCGGGAGGCACCTCGCCTGCCCTCAGTCCGGAATGGGGTGCTCCAGGGCATGCGGAAAGAGGCCTGCCAGCGCAGGGGAGGTCCGTTCCACCAGCAATCCAGGGTGTGCCTCGGCATGTGGCAAGCACCACAGCCTCTTTTTTAGGAGAAAGGCTACCAGGCTGAACTTAACATAGAAAAAATCAGGGAAGAGTTACAAGAATCAGTCTGTACATTTATTTCCATGTCCAATAAGGTGGATGTTAGTGTCTGTCACCCACGCTTGCAAAGAGGTAAGTGGTCCCAGAGTTTAGTTAATCAGAAGGTCCTTTCTGAGCAAAACCCTTTTCTGAAATCTTTTCCCAAATAATACAAGATGGTGCAGTAGGGATCGTCACCTCCCCCTGCCCACAACTTCAGGATGTTGCTTCAGAAGTCTTGACCAGGTGTGTCCAGTGCGTGGCGGCTGGGTTCAGACACGCCGCACCTTGGCTGCTCTTAACAAGCGTTTCCTTCGTTCCCACAGCACGCATCCTCAGATGTAGAGAGAATGATCCTGGGGAATAAATGTGATATGAATGAGAAGAGGCAAGTTTCAAAAGAAAAGGGAGAGAAGGTAAATGTTGCCGAATTAACCGTACTTTGGATAGGAAATCTAACCTTCCATGATGTCTCTCCTTTCCCGCCTCGCCTTTCTTTGAGGCCGTGGCAGCTGAGCCTGCCTAATGCATTCTCACGCCCTCCTTCTGTGCTCATCTGCAGGCGGAATAGGACTGCAGGCCTCTGTTTGCTAGCTGGTGCCATCATCAGCTAGAGCAATTTAAGTCCGATTAATTTTTTCTTTGCGATTCCCGACACGGGGTGTGGGGAAGCCCGCTGCCACTCAGACCGCCCAGCAGGACTTGCTGCGCCCTGCCTGTGGAACGGCCAGCGCATATAAAGGGCGCCGCCTCCTGCCCTCCTTGTGTCCAGGCGGGGCCACGGGGTTTTTCTTTCTGGGTAAAATGGCTATGTCTTGGCTACCAGCGAGATCCCCCCAGGAATTGAAAGCAGCTTCCTGCTGTCAGTTTGGTTGCTGATTGCGCCTGAGCCACTTCTCTTTTTCTATTGAGTCAGTTTTGGTAATATAACAAGCTCAGCTGAAAAGCCAAGGATGCTGCCCAGGCTTGAATTTCAGGGGCCCTCAGACCCGCTGCGGGATTTAGCCAAAGCACGAATCCTTCTCCAGCTCCCACCTTGACCTGAAGTGAAGGACGCTGCCCCGCTCCCCTTGGTTCTGCAGTGGAGACCACGACCTTGTAAAGTGTAGAACTGAAAGCATGAAAGGGGTGCACTAATACCACGGGTGGCCAATCCTGAGTCCTCGCCCACTGGCTGAAAATAGAAAGCCAGTAGGGAGTATTGGAACACGGGGGCCTGAACCTGTAATGCCCGAGGTGCTTTCCATGTACCTGGGACTCCTCTGCCTCACTCCTCCTCGTGTCGCCCATCCGCACTTGGTTGGCCCCAGGGGCTGCTCCATACCAGCATGGGATCCAGGGGCTGTCCAGGCTTGCTGCCAGCCCCCAGAGGGGCTCACAACACTTCGCATGCGTGCAGAGGTACGTGAGCCTCCCAAAACCCCAGTTATAGTTTGAAGGCGGTAGAAGAAGGACTGATCTGTTTGTCAACCCCGTCTTCACTGTAGTGAGGCTGACTGTATAGTAGCAGCTTGCTTTGGAAACGCTCATCATGGCTTCTTAATACTCTTACAGCTAGCAATTGATTACGGCATCAAATTTCTGGAGACAAGTGCAAAATCGAGCATAAACGTGGAAGAGGTAAGAGTGGCTTGAATGGCTGGACCCTGTTGGTTAAACTGTGTCCCAGTGTTTGCCTCCGTGCTTCTCTCCGTCTTGCTGCTTCTGAGCCAGCCCGTGCTGTGCCTTAGTTCTGTAGTTACAGCCATGGTGCACTTAGAGTTTTAATTTTAAACATTTGAGGCTGTTGATGTCCTTCTTGCATGCTGCTGCCATCCATAGTGTTTTTTCTAACTTAATGTTCTAGGAAAAGAGCTCTTTGAAAGAGTAATGCTGTAACGTCTTAATCGTGCATTAAATAGTTAGAAGCATTCTGTTTCTGCAAGGAGTTGATGGTCCTTTGAATCTGCCCAGCGCCGTCTTTTTTTTCTTCTTTATTTTATGTATTTATTTGACACCGAGATCAAGAATTAGGTGCCTGGTTTCCAGGGGTTCTCTGACTCTTTAAAGTCACTGCAATTCTCCTTAAAGAAAAAGCTCACCCTCCACTCCAGGAGGCTAAGATGTCATTGCCTGAAATTAGCTTGTCGTGTCACATTTGTCTGATAATTCTTTTCTTGGTCCTAGGCCTTCTTCACTCTTGCACGGGACATAATGACAAAGCTCAACAGAAAAATGGTTGGTGTCTCTGGTCTGCTGTGTCTTGCAATTGCTCTGTCTCCTCCAATAGATGGAAACAGGAAGCAGCCCCGTCTCGATGGCCAGTCAGATTTGTACCTGGCCACGGACCCGCCGCTTCTCGGAGGGAGCGGGGCCTACATCCGGTGCTACATGACGCTTTGGAAGCGTTTCAGGGTGCCTGCAAGTAACGCTCGGGAGAGGCGCCGTCTCTGCAGGGCTCAGCTTCGTACTGTCCAGTCTCCGGGGCGGGGGGAGGGCCGGACTTTGCTTTGGACTGGCAAGTTGGCCATGCACAGGACGAAGCCGTTTCGCTTTCTGACACTGGAATGTTGATCCCGCTTACTGTTTCGATAGAAGAGCAGGGCGCTGGAACAAACCTTATGGCTCAAAACACGTGCAGAAGAGAGGCAGCTGTTGGCAGTGTCTGAATTGGACACTGAACGTTTGGGAGATTGGAGGCCGTGTGTGCCGGTGCGCTCGGCGCGTCCCCCGGGCTCAAAAGCATTGCCTTGCACTGCTGCTTCTTGAGTTCTGCACACACGAGACGCTCGGGCCAGCCCTCTGCGGCACTCGAGACAGGTCCCAGGGTTGCTGGGGCTCACGGAGTGAGTGCCAGTGAAGTTGGGGGGGGGCGGTTCTGGGAGCGTCCCCCCCGGGGGTCTGTCCTTGAATGGCGCAGGTGAAATAGGATGAGTTGTGTCCTCCGCGCAGCTACAGCCACCCTTTGGTGCGCGCCTGTCCCTCCAAAGGGGCTCACGTGCACCCCGTTACTTTGCACATGCCTTGCTCTTTTGGGGGGCTGCTTTCTCCTGGACTAGAATCGAAGGCACATTTAAGCCTTCCCCCTGGGATGTTTCTCTATGCGAGGACACATGACTCAGCACCACCCATCCTGGGTGTTCCTTCGAATCTCTGTTCTGGGCGGCTCTTCTGCTCCTGCAGAGTGACTCATGCAAGGGTGCAGCCTGCAGTCCTCTCGGAGACAGGTGTGGCCCTGCATCATTGTGTCAGGAGGGATTAAATGCTCCAGATGGGGCAGAGTGGTCTGATTCAGGGAGGAGAGAGAAAGAGAGCAAGGCCTCATGCAGAGATGTGGTAGTCAGCCTCAGAGAAAGGACCCTTTGAGCTTCTGGGGTCCTTTAACTTTTTATAATATGTTTACTCGTGTAATTGTTTGCTTGCCGTTAGAATGTAAGCAGATGAACAGTGTGCATCATCATCGTTAGACTTAAGTATTGCTTGGGGGTAAAAAGAACCTAAAAGCCTTGTTCATGCATGATAACACAACTTGCCTCTTCTTTTTCTTGTGTGCCCCTTAGAATGACAACAGTTCAACAGGAGCAGGTGGACCAGTGAAAATCACAGAAAACAGATCAAAGAAGAGCAGCTTTTTTCGATGCGCATTGCTTTGATGAACTCCTAATAATAGACTGCAGCATACCTAGAACAAACCCTTTTCCTGCTTTTCTGAAAGCAGAGGCTCACCCGGCCTCCGAGCTGTTACCACCAGGCTGCTGCTGAGAGCTCTGTTTGAACATAGAGTGCGCTAAACCGAAAGAGAGCGGATTTGGCGCACTCTGCTTCTCGACCTGTCGGGCTCCCTCCTCTCAAAAGGGAAGCCACGAAGTAGAGCGAGCGAGTGAGTGAGCGAGCGAGAGACACGTGCAGGAGCTCAATCTTCTTTCTTCATCACTTTGTTTCACTGCCTGCTTCTAAAGCTGCTACGTTTTTCTTTGCACATCTGTACTAGCCTTTGGTTGCCTGTTAGAGCCGTCTTACACTTGTATTTGCACAGCTTTTTTGGCCTGGTAAGCGTTCCTGAGCCAACTCTTGTGTTCTCCCACACCCTTGCACCTGCAATGTTAAAGGATTGGGCTGCATGGCCCAGTCCTCTGTGGTGCGAAACCTGTGCTCAGAGGGTTTCCACGGGGTCAGTAAAACTCTGCCGACCGTTGCACAGCGCCAACTTAGCGGGGCTTTGGGCCGTGTGCTTCTCCCGTTTTCAAGGTCAGTTGCTTTTCCGCCCGGTTTTCTTCAGCACAAAGTATTTTGTTTCAACGTACGAGGGAGAGCTAGGCAGAATCCGAGGATGCCTCCGTGACAGAGAAAAGGGGGCACTTGCTCAGAGTCCCGTGGGAATCTGCTGTGCACATACGTGGTACACACAATAGCCCAGCATACATCCCTCGTTTTGTTTTGCTGGACACAGAAGTAGGTCTGTGATACAAATTCGGTTTTCAACACAGTGATGGAAAGCTTCATACCTCAGGCACTTAAAATCTCTGTTTGGGTTATTGTTATCGATTTGTTTAACCAATACAACAAATGTTTTTTTTTCTATTAAAGTGACTTTTTCCTGAATGTAGGACACTGCCTTTCTGTCTCTTAACGTGCAGGAAGTATTGCCTAACTGCTTATGAGAGCTTTTCTTTTGTTAATTCCACTCACTCACGACTTTGCTTCTGTTTCTTCCGATGGCCCATGATGAAAGAGCTTGGGCTCCCCAGTGTGAAGTGCAGCAGCTGTTTCTTGAGTCCCGAGCTATAGGGCTGCTGTTGGAGCCTGCAGACTATTGGAGGGGAAGCTGCGCGCCCCGCGTGCAGTGGGTCCCTGGAGCTTTCACGGAAGGTGTTTTACAAAAAGCAGCCCCTCTTTTGCTGACAGCAACCGTTTTTGAATCTTGAGGCAACTGACGTTAGTTCAGAGCTTTAGAACGGATTGAAATTTAGCTGCCGTACTTTCTGTGCATAGTCCATTACACCACTATTGAACTTTTTCATAAAGTGTTGGGTGACTTCAAAATCGGTGCTTTAGTTGTATTGATGTGCCAAACACGGACCTTTGCGAGGCCTAACTCTTGACTCTGCGCCACTTTAACCTTGATGGCACCGTGGCTCCATTAGCTGCCATTTTGAAGCCGCCTCTGTATGCTAGCCAGGCACGGTTTGAGTTCACTCGTGGAGTGTCAGGCCTTGGTGTTTATGTAACTAGAGGTACCTTTTGCATCTTCGGAGGCAAATAGGTTGCCCTGTGGGCATTTTATTAGTCTGTGTCCTGAGCAGGGTAGAAAAAATTAATGCTGTGCAGTTGTGAATTGAATCACTGTCTTGCCCCTCTGTGGACTTAAGAATATTGCTCCGATTACCTCTTGGATTGGCCCCATCTAGCGTGATGGAAAGAAAGGGTGATGCCTGGCAGTAATGTTAACCGGCGAAACACAGGCCTGCTGGCCAGCTCTAAATCCCCCTCAAACGGAAGCAGTCCTACTCTGTAACAGAAGTGCTTTTTTAGGGCTAGTGCGACCATGCCGATGATGAATGTCCATGCTCGTACCGCCTCCAGCCTCTTTGTATCGTAATCTGTATCTCAGGGGGTTGTCTGAAAGCCGAAACTGACCAAGCTCTGTGGCTCGCTTCTGCACATTCTCCTTGCTTGTGTTTTCTCTTTGCCAGCATCTTGGTTCTGCGTTTGAGCATCTCGTCTCGATGAACTTCCCTTTGAGAGAGCCTGTAACCAGTTGAATTGCTATAAAGTGCTTCTTGAAGCAGCAGCAAATTGGGGTATCTACTTTGTTTGTTTTATTAAAAAAAACTTGCTATTTTCTTACTTCTATCTGTGCTAAAATGTACATAATTTGAGTAAGACCATAGGAAATCCACTTTATTGCTTGGTGTAAGGTTGCCACACACAGTTCGCTTTCTTTCATGTTGCTGTTTAGCTTTTCCTCCCAAAGGATCAGTGACAGAATTGTCTGTTCCCCGCTGAAGTTTTCAAAATTTTTGTTTCATGCAGGGACAACTTTAGTCTTAAAGAAGAAGTGACAAGCCATATTAAGCGCTTGTGGCTGCACTGAAAACTTTTTCGTAATCATTTATTTCAGACCATTCTTCCTACAAACAGGACTCCTTGTCGAACAGGGAGATGCTGTGTCCTTCTACAGAAATGCTTCCCCAGAGTGCTGCGGGTGAGCAGCCAGGCAAAGATGGCGTGGAACTGCTTCATAACACACTTTCTTATCCCACAGCAGGTATTTTGTAGACGGACCGACCCCTTGTCCCAAGATGCCGATCTCAGACGCTTAGCCTTTAAAACACAGCATTGCCGACTGACAGTTGAGCTTCCCTGAATTCTTCCATTTTGCAGAGCAAACGGCACATTTGGCCTTGCTCCTCTTGATCTCGTTCATTGACTTGTATTATTACAGGGCAATCCTTGGAATCAGAGACCCGCTTCCTTCCCTTTCCTTCTCCTCCACTGGTTCTCTGCTGACTTTTCTAAATGGAAAGATGCAGCTTGAAAACGTGCAGACTGTGCTTAGCTAAACTTGGCAGTCCATCAAAACAACATTAAAGCGTTGTTTCCTTCGGTCGGTGTTTTTATATAGGTTACAGCTTAGAGCGTCAAGTTTTGTACCTCGGACTGCAGACTTGGACTCTTGTGCTGCATACAAAATATCAAAATTCTTCATTTAACTTGGTATTCTGTCTTAACGAGAGTTGTAAAATACTTGCCAGTTTGGGGCAAGGGGCAAGTGTAATTTTTTAGCGATATATATACTATATATATCTATGGAGGAATTCATTTGCCCCAAGTATTTGCCTCCCATCTCACATTCAGATTCAAAACAGCACTTCTATTGCTCTCCCTAGCCGAGACAGATTTTGTGTTAGACCAGTTATGTAAACAATTTGGCGCTTAACAGAGTGACAGTAAATACGTGCACATGTTTTTGGCAACTGTGAAAATGCCTGATTAGAACAAGTGTTTTTTTTAATAGAAAGGCTAAGGTAACTAATAGTCTCTGTATCTCCTAGTCTGTATTTCCAGGGATGTGCAGACACAAGACATCTTAGGCCCGCTGCTTCCTGGATTCTGGAGAATTTGTAGTATATTCCTATGGCCTTACAAATATATATAAATATATATTTTTTTCCTGTGCTAATGACATTTCCCCCTTGGGCTGATTTTGCTGCAATATACTAAATTCTGCGAAATAAAGTATGCTCAAACTAGCCTAATTTCTTTACATGCGGTCATTGCACCAGGTGTGAAGCTCAGCACCATCCTTCACTGCTCCAGGGCCACAGGTGGAAGGGGACTGCCCAGTGTGGACTCGTCATGTGGTTAACTTGTATGCCTGATGATTCATTGTGTACTGATACTCTGTAAAAAGACGAAAGGGGGAAAAGGGGCGTTATTTCAAGTGAACTTTTATAACTATGTGCGTCTCAAATAAAATGACACAAGTCAGTGTTCAGCTTTTGTATGAAGTATATACCGCGTGATCAGACATGTTCTGTGCAGTGTTCTGACTGGGTGTGTGGGAAGAGGCACGAGCGGGCCGTGTCGTGCCGTGCAGCCGATGGTCCTTTCTCCTCTGTGGCATCATGAAGGGGGTGGCTGCGCGGAGCTCACTGTGCCCCCTTTCTCAGATCCAAGGCAGCCTCATGCATTTCGGACCCTGTATGGAGGGCGTAGCTGTAGCCCTGGCCGGAGGTCCGGCTGCATTTTCACCTGCCCCCAGTTGTTGCTTTGTGCACACCTGCAGATGGTAATCTTGTTCCACCAGCATCTTTCCACATTTTTCTGCTGAAGACACGAGGGGTGGGATCCCAAGAGTCGCACAGCAAGGTCAGTGCTTTGGAGTGATGTTCGCCGGCAGCGTAGACGCCGTCCTCCCTCGGACCGCTTTGGAAGCCGCACCTGGACAGCAGCGTGGCCCCCTTGGCCTGCTGCCAGAAGCCTTGGGCACGGGGGAGCCAGAATGGGCCCGAAGGAAGTCGCCGTGGCCCCTCTCTACCCACCAGCGGGACGGGAGCAGAATGGCGGCAGCTTCCTGCCAGCATTGCCTGGCCACGGGCAGGGATCCCCAGTTGCCATTTTGATGCCCAGCCCGGTTTGGGGAGATCGTTTTGTACCTCGTCGGTGTCCCTCTCTGTCTGAAGCGGCCTCAGCAGTTCGCGGGGCAAGCCTACTCGCCTCTCCATTTGATCCTCACGGTGACAACCCTCTGAGGTGAGTGAGGCCGAGGGAGTGAGCAGCCCCAGGGCGCCCGGCTCCCGTTGGCTTTCACCCAGCCACTTGAGAAGCGGCTCTGCCACCATTTGGGATAAGCGCCAGCCATTTGGCACGTCCCTCACAGGTAACGCAGGTGCTGATGACAAGCTTGTCTTCAGGTATCTGGAAAGGCTGCCAACAAACGGCTTGTTGCCTCAAGGGCAGACTTTTTGTGTCCACCTGCTTTGTGTGTGTCTACCCAGAGTGTGTAGCATCATGGCATTCTCTTCTCAGGACCAAGGGACCTGCGTCTGCCCGACAGATGAGGAGCTCCGTGGCAAGCAGGGCTGTGCGTGGCCGAGCGCCACACGGCCTGCCACTTAATCCCTTGTATCAAATTCCTCTCTGTACCTTGGCGCTGGCGTGTTGCCTTGCACAGCCGTGCCGGAGTATCTGGTGGCATCTTCTTAATATTGTTGAAACTTGCTGAATCAGTTTGTAGCTTAATATTGTGCCAGAAGGAGCAGCAGAGGCTTACGCAGACGTGCGGTGGTGCGCATGCATATTTTGTGAACAGAGGCGTATCGACGGATGCTTGCACAAGGCTGACTCCAGGTTTAGTCATTTCTGAAAAACTTAGCAGACCCTTTTATTTCAATGGGTGTGTTCTAAGCATGACCAAATCTGCAGCTCACCAATAGGAAGCCCTACTGCAGTGTCCTAAAACTCTTACTCGACTGGGGATTCAACGTCTTCTAGAGGATGCTGGGCAGATTGTTAGCATCTATACCACGGACTGGGGAAGAGCCTAGTTCGAATCTTGCCTCTGCCAGGAGCTCGCGAGATGGTCTTCGGCACTCCACCCTCACGGCCTGGGTCTGCACTTCTGCAATATGGGAAATAAAAAGCGTTCTAAGGATGGCAAGGAGGTTGTGCAGGGGAAGTCAGTGGTCAGCTTTAACGTGCTAATTTGGGGCTGGGAAACGAGCGGCTATTCATTCGAAGACACTGAAGGCACGATCTTACGCGCATAGAGACAAAGATGCCCTGCGAGCCCCGGCATGTGGTGCAGGGCTTGGCGGGGCCCCATCCCATCTGAACATCCATGAAATGGTGCCCCAAGTTGCCTCTTGTAGCGCTCCAGTTAGCTTGGACTGCAATCCCCATGTTACCTGGAACTGGGGAATATGGTTACTGTAATATTGTATGATGCATCGCTCTACTCTTGTGTCCTGGTGACCTGCTATCTGCACAGTTCAACACAAGAAAGCAGACTCTAAATATTAATATCAGGGTACAGAGAGTGCAGGGCTGGGACTCAGGCGATCTTGGTCCTAGTCCCCGCTCAGCCACAGAGCCAACAGGGTGACTTCGAGCCAGGCACAGACTCTCGGTCCGGCCCGCCTCACAGGTTTGTTGTGGGGATACGATTAAGAGCAGCAGCAGCAGCAAGGAGGTGTAATTTACTCCGATGCTTGGAAGGAACAAAGGTGGGATAAAAATATAATTAATAAATAGAATGCATGCTAATGCTGAGTGAGCAGGATGAGAAGAGGGTGAGCAAGAGAAGCGGGAGGAGTGTGGAGTGCTCAGCAGCCAGTCCAGGCCAAAGTAAAGGCCCCTTCCCCTTTGGGGCTTTCCAGGGGTGGCGGGAGGGGGGACCGGATGGGCTGGTTCCCTGCGAGGCCCAGCAGCTGGGCAGTGGAGCACCCAGCGGGGTTCCCCCTTGTCTTTCCCACCTGTGTTGCCATTTCCCCCGCCACTGGCCCCAGTGACACGTCCTGGCCCTCTCGTGGCAATGCGAACCAAGCGCAAGGTGGTTCACCGGGATGCCTGTGAGTTCGAGGATATGTTTGCTTTTGGCGTCTGATTACGGTTCTGCCACTAGATGGCGCCAGCGAGCTTCCCTGTGAGGCTTGAGTCCACGCGATGCGATTGTGCACCGCGTCTCGGCTCGGTTCCAGGCCTCTGGAAATGCACACGCCGGTCTCCCTCGCCAGGTGAGCTTCACCTGCTCTCCTAAATGGCTGCCCTCGGTTAACTTAATTCATCGAGTCTGTAGCATTTAAACGCAAGAGACTTCGCTCACATCAGAGAAGTTTTTGTCTTCCTTTTGACTTCGCTTCGCATCTCCCCGCGTCCCTTGCAAAATGGCCGACCCTTTAATTAGCCACCACGCTACTTACAAAGTAGCGTTGTTGGCTTTTAACATTTGTGTTGTTTCTGTCTTTGTATATTGTGGCTTGTGAATGGGTGTGCGGTGTTTCTGTTGCTACTTTGTGGTGCAAACCTTGTGCAGCCGCACTTCGTTGTCGGTCCATGAAAAAGCTAAAGAACGGAAATGCTTCTTCCCAGAATGTCACCCGTTATTTCACGTTAAGGCAATTCAGAATATGAAAAGTATGTTTAGGGCTGGGGCTTGTACACTGGATTTTAGCAGGGTGCCTTCTACGGGCGAGTCTCTCAGAGTATCAGGGCATCACCATCACTTTTGGGGCCTGGGCAATCCACGGGACACTTGCCTACGGCTGTGCCAGCATGGCCCGGTGGTCAGAGCACTGCACTAGGACGCTGGAGATCCGGGTTCTAGTCCCCGCTCCGCCCCAAAGCTCCGTGGGTGGCTTTACGCCAGTCACAGGCCCACAGCCTGACCTACCTCACAGGGTTGTTGTGAGGATAAAGGAGGAGGATCGCATGAACTGCCTTGGAGACGTGGGCTAGAAACGTGGCCTAGCGTACAAGCTCCCTGCACATCCAAGCGAGAAGCACTGTATTTGGGAGCTTCCAGGGCCAGCCGGAATGCTAGGACCCAGCAGAGGTGTTAATGTTCCTACGTATGCATGCAGAAAGAAACACATGCACAATTGTGATGCTTTGGTATTGCCTTGAGAGCCGTTTTTGTGTGGAATTGTTCATTTTGGTTGTGGTTTTGGCTTTGGGAAAACCCTAGGAGCCATAATTGGGAACACATCTGCAAACCTGCATCATAAGCATGACAGCCTGTTCTGTTTTCCCTAAATTAAAGATAGCATCTCGTCACCACGGTGCGAAGTACTCCTCTTGCTGATTCATCACCCAGTTAAGGACTTCTTTAAATGGACCAGCTTCTCTCTAATTAGGCAATGAAGTTGCGTGGCTTTTCGGTAACTGCTTTTAAGGCTAAAGGTTCAGCTCAATGACTTCAGAAGCTGGGACTGGACGGGAGGCATGGCTGGGTTCCACTTTTGCTACGTCTGAACTGCCTCGTTGCCCTGAGGACAGTAACAAGGGGACACGCCAAAAAGCGCTGTGACTTGCGTGCTTTTGATGTTTGATCGCACTGGAGTACTATTTCCTTCCTTGCTGACATTCATAAGAGAAACGCAGAAGAATTCCAGGCGTTGTTTTAAGATTGCAACACTCAGAAAAGTCCAAGTCTCTCTATGCATTGCGCTGCATGTATGTTCTGACCCTAGCGGTAATCAGTGATTGTGTTTGGTTGCAGTTCAGCTCTTGTGCCATAATATTCAAACAGAGCGAGTTAGAAGGGGTCTCCCGGGCCATCTAGTCTGACCCCCGCCTCCTGCCGGCTCCGCTCGTGACATGCCTACATGACTTTATGTGGAACTGTAATAATTCCTACAGAGTTGTATACATATGGAAAGCAACCAGCCCTTTATATATTTCCGTATCTGTGCCCGCTCCCACGCGCTCATTCCCCAACCTCCCTAGGTCATTGGCTCCACTGTACTGTTCTCAGAGTCAGTAAATTTTTCCCTGATGTCTAGCTGGAATCTGGCTTTCTGTAGCTTAAGCCCGTTATCCCATGACCTGCACTGGGATGATCCAGAAGATACGCTGGCCCTCCTCTTCGTGACAGCCTTTCAAGGATTTTATTTATTTTATTTGAAGCTTTTATAGACTGTCCCATCACTGGCATCTTGGGATGGTTTGCAGCAAACACAAATAAAATAAAAAGGACACGGCATCCAGTGATTCAATATTAAAACCACATTTTTTATTTATTTGTAGCTTTGTGGAGTGCTAGCCTGTCTCCTCCAGTCTTAAGAGAAGACTAAACCTGCCCAGTTCTCTCGACCTCTCCTCACGGGGCTTTGTCTCCAGTCCCCAGATCATCCTTGTTTCCCTCCTCTGAACACTTCCCAGCTTCTCTGCAACAGGGAACTTCTCACAGAGGGAACTGCAGAGCACTGTTCGAAGCCCAAGCCAGGGATGCCTTTAGTGCAATCCCCCCGCCACAATCACAGGAAAGGGGGGGGGGGTCTTTGCAACGGCCGGTTCCCTGTTGGAGCAAAAAGGCCGCGCTCTCAGCGGTGGACAGCTTCTCCGCATCACTTGGAAGCAAGTTCAGGAAAACTAACAGGAAGCATTTCTGGACTACCACCCAGAATTCTCTCTCTCTCTCATTCTCTTTCTGTATACACACGCACAATAAATATTTGTAGAAGCAAGGAAGCCACCATAAAACTCTTAATAAAAATATTTATTATATGATGCTACATATAGTTCAAATTACAGTTTTGGTGTAGGGAAGCCTCCTGTTATTGTAAAACAGAACAAAATTCTGCACAAAATCGTGGCGTCCACCTACTGTCCCTGCCAGGAGGAAAGGGTTTCCCTCCCCTATTATTCCAGTGGAAGGATTAAGCAGATGCATAAAACTGTTGAAATCAAGTGCCTAAAAATACTTAATTGGTTGAGATCATGTCTCCGAGATGATAAAATTAGCACGTGATTATATACTATTTTCTCACTCTTGGATTTGTGTATGTAATATTTTCCCATATATTTTTAAAATGTCTTGCTTTTGAAACACTGTCCATATTCATGCTCTTACATTTGGCACCGACAAAGGATTTTGTCCCCAAAACTGCCCTCGCCACTTCCCCCACTGCCCCATCTTTTGATTATGTCCTCCATTTTCTTCTCTGCCTGCTACCCACTACTCACGGAAGCCACCCACCGATCCAGTCTGCCAGACTGCTGTCCTTTGCTGATTAACCATGCAAACAGGATGGGCCCTGTGACAAAAGCTTTACAGTTGAACTAGCAGAACTGCCTGACACAAACAAGGAAAGTGTGAAGATACAGGCAAAGTTGTCATCCCGGGCAGCTGCATGCATGCATTTTGCTGGTTTTCCTGAATCCAGTTCCCCACAAAAGGAACTTCCTCTAAGAGGATGCAAGGGGTACACTTCTCACTCAGGACCGCCTAAACATGAAAGTTTTGATTCATGCCGGGGATATCTGCTAATTCATGAGGATATCCTTCATCGACCCTTTCATTTCTGGTCTTCATCCCAGAATCCCACTTCCAAAACAGGCTTCTTTTCCAACTGTGCCGATCCCACCCCACCCCACCCCATCTGCACCCACTGACATGCGTGACCCCTCGGGATGAGCAGCTCCTGTTTTATTGTGGGCGATCAAGAGGACCCACCGACACAGAGATCACGCGACGGCTTCCTTCAAACCAGAAGTCTCTTCCGTGCAAGCAGGGCAGCGGCGGTGCGCAGATCCCACGGTTGGAATCGCAACCTCAGTCAAGCTGCTCTCCAGCTCCGAAGGGACTGACTGGGCACTTTTGGCTACGCGTGAAGGCAAGGCAGTGACCCGCCAGCCTGCTCCTTCCTTTCAGCTGCTGTTCAGGTGAGAGTCTCTGAAGATGCCCCTTTCGAGCAGGAAGGGGCGCCTGACTTAATGGGCAGACGAGGGCAAGAGAGAGACACCGCCATGTTTGGAGCTCCTGAGCTGCTCAGGTCCAGAAATGTCCACTCAGGCTATGCCTTGGAGATATTTTGCTCCTCCTCGGAGATGGCCGGCTTGTACAGGACCCCGTTGGCTTCCCCTGCTCTTTCGGCACTGAAAAGCAGAGCAACAGGTTGTCAGCCAGGGCGGAAATTGCTGCTGGAGAATACGGACGAGTGGCATCCGTCCTGCAGCCGGAGTGACAAGAGGGGGCAGAGCGTGTGCCCGGCCCCTGAGCTGCACCCCAGAGGAATCAAAAGTGGGCTCCTCGAGGGGGGAGTCCGGTGGTGCGGGGGAAGGGGAAGACCTTCGGAAGAACTTTGCACTGGGCCTGCTAACGGCCCAAGAAAGCTTGTGATCCCGCTAAGCCAGCGTCCCACAGAACCGTCGCAACTATCTCACCTCTTCCTCCTCCGAATCAGCCAAACGGCCACAGCAGTGACGAGGAGAGTGGCGAGGCTGCTGGCGAACACGACAAACAGGACGAAACCTGGGCAGGGCGGCGGGAAGAGAGGAGAACAAGCGGTTGTTAGTCAAGTGTGAACATCCCCAAGCTTGTCCATAGCTGCCTGGGCAGTCAACAGCAGAGAGGCCTCAAGGAAAAGCAACTGGGCTGATAGCTGAGGACATTTTCTGCTAACTAAGGAACCTGAATTAAGTGGTCCTGGGACTGCGAGCACTGGAGGGCGGCCAGTTGCTCAGGGGCTAGCTGTGCTTTTCGGACCTTCCTGCCCCGTGCACGGCCTCCGTGAGGCTCGGCCCCAATCCAGGTTTGTGCATTTGACTTGTGAGTCCTGCAGGGTCCTGGGCAGCGCACGACCTGTTCTGGAATCAGTGCAAGCTTCCAGGAAAAACCCTGTCTGCATCAAGGTTGGCTGGCTGCTTGCTTTTGCCGAAGAAGAGCTTCTGCGGATGTGCTAGGCTGCCTAAGGCCCAGGACAGAAGACGCGCTGTGAATAAGCGTTTGCATTCGCCGCTGCGTCAGTGGGCTTAGCGTGGGTCCCGCTCCGTAGCGTTTGGTGCCACTTGCAGCTCGGGCCGCTTGGGGAGGCATGCGGTGGGGCAGGCCAAGAGGAGATGAACAGAGGATTCTGTTGGGCAGGAGAAGTCACGATCACATGGTGAGTCGCACAGACGCGGGCGGTGGCGAAGGGGTCTTGAGGAAAACGTACCCACGCTCGGTCCGTCATGCACTGGATCTTCACCAAAGCAGGAAGGAAAATGAAAACAACAAGTCACTATGAATCCCGTGGTGTCAATGCTCGATCAACAAGAACCTAATTGTGTTTCTAATGGGCTGGCGGAGGGCAAGTTTTGCGCGTCGCCTTTGGCCTCTGTGAAAGAAAGGTCAGCCTGAGCCGAACGAACGTCCAGCAGCTGATGCACTGGGAAGCCTCGGGAGGGCCAGGGTTCATTCTGCCCGGCGTGGGCCTGGCATCGCTGGTGGAGCCTGCTGGTTCTGTTCCATCGCTGGGGCCACACGGCACCCCTTGCCCCTCCAGCGGCTGCCTGCGCAATGCCGAGCAAACACACTTTCCGTTTGTGTGCTCCCCGCGTCTGCTGGACGGCAGCCTTTGCAGCTCAGGTGCCAAATTTGCAGAGAAACAGACCTGGGATCTTTCACCTGTGCAGTCGAGGGGGAAATCCTCACATTTCATGCTTTTTTTCTGTAAAGGAAAGCACGCCTAGAACACACGAGCCCTGAAGGAATCTGTTGATATTTGCCATTCCCACTAGGAGAACCAGAGGGTCAGATTTTAGCAATGTATATCTCATCCTTCCTATAATAATTATTGCCAAGGTTGGCTTAGAAATTAGAAGAAGAATCCTTGAAAGTTACAACGCTGATGATAGTCTAAGCAGTAGATTAATCCAGGATCCACTGCTAGGAAACTCAATGCTGGAAAAAATAGCAAGCCGACGTTTTAGTTTTCCTGTCCTGTGGAACCAACAGAGAAGGCAGTAACTAAGCCAAAGCGGGGGCGTGGGGCCCCCGCAGACTTCCCAGGGCACAGAACTCCACCCGGGATGCTTATCTCCTGCCGAGCAAACACGGAGCGACACTAGCCCTGCATTCCGATGTTCTTTTCAGACCGCAAATTTAGACATGCTGCTTTTTGACCTGTTTTTCTACCTGATCTGACAGAGGTGCCTGGACCAGGAGATGGCAGGTTTCCATGATCTTCCACCTGTGAGGCTGGAAAGCCATGGCTGCAGATGTTGCAGTATCTCCCAGAGGTTAGGAATCAAATCAGAAACCCGGAGGAGTAAAATAAATGTTTCTTTAAGAGCTTGCCAAAGAGCCACCTGTCATTGTAAGCGTGTTTTGCCACTGGAAAGCTCCACAGACCTGAAAAGCTGAGCAAAGTTAATATTCAGCCTTGGGAAGCAATGTGCTCATTCAGTGGAAGTCAGAACTTATTTTGGACATTACGCCTGCTCCGATCTTCACTGCTAAAGCTTGCAAATTTGCAGAGACACCCCGGTGTTGGTTGAACTCCAGAGGCATATCCCTGTGGATCTGTTGAGCAGACGTTGGCAAAGGGGCACATGGATTTGTTGTGGCAGTCCATGTGCCACAAGAACCGTGAAGAAGGCTCTGAGAGGAAGGAATGCAGAGTTCAATACAGGCTAGTCAGACTGGGAGGTCACCGCGCAGTCCAGAAGCTCGCTCGGGCTGGACATTTTGTTCTCAGACAAGGTTATTTGGGGGAGGGAGAATGTGCTGTGTCTGCAGTAACTGGAGGAAGGACAGGATAAAGGTATCCTCCGTAAATAAACCCTCTCTTTGCCCAGGTGCCATTCCAGTCCAGCTCCAGCTTCAGCTGAGGTTGATCTTGTTGGGTTCCAGTTCAGGCCAATAAACCAGTTTGGCAAACCGGAACCGATCCGTTCTGGTCCCATTCGCGTGAGAAAATTTAAATATAAGGCGGTGGGCAGGGCAGGGCAGGGTGGAGCAGGTCACTGGCCCCACTCAGCTCTGAGTCTCAGGCCTGGAGGGTCGTGGGCCGCCTTTGGGTGCAGCTCTTCCAGCCACAGGCCGGAAAGAAAACCGTCCCACTGGAGCTGGCAGCCTCCGTGCAGGCTCCGGCAGTGCCCTTGCACAAGCGCGAGAGGCACAAGCAAAGTTCTGCCCAGTCTTTTCGTAGCGCAGCCAGTTGTGCGAGCCGTTGCACCACTGCAAAGCACCGTTGCTTGTGCAGCTGCAGGTGAGCAAATGGAAAGCAGAAAGCTGCCCCGACTGTTGCGTGAGCTTCGGAAGCGGCTTTCTGCCGGCTCCTTTGCCCTCCTTTGCCCAGCCCTTTCTTCCTTGCTACCTCGCTTTCCCACCTAAATGAGGAAGCAGGTCTTTGCTCTGAACGGGTGACTTGACTACTCTGTAGCAGAAAACGGAGCTGCTTTCGCAGGACTGTTCCCGCTCTGGTTCAAGATGTTTAGATGACCGATCGGGGTGGGGGGCGGGTGGAATAAGGTCTGCTTTGTCTTGCTCGTTTGGGCTCGGTTTCACCGTTGCTTCGGAAGTGCCGCGTTCATCCCCAGTCTCGATCTGTTTGCATGTTTGCAGAGCGGCCGTGAGCCACAGTGGCCCGTACGGCGTTGCCCCCAGAACAAGGTGCGTGGGGCACTTACCGGCTCCTTAGACTGGGGGCCAACAAAGGGGTTTGCTTCAGTAATTCTGCCCTCTGCTTTGTTCTCCTTTTACCTGCCTTCCGAGTTTGTTGACACCTTTCTTGACATGCAGTGCCTCAAACTCTACTCAAACTCTGGTTTTACCAGTCAAACCAATAATATGCCAGGAGCAGGAATTAATGTCTGTTGTCTTTTGCTTCTTGGAAAGAATATTCTTTACAAGGCAGAGCTTCGAGCATAGTTTATTATAGATCTGTGGCAGATGTATAAATACAAAAGATTAGAAAAGCAGTCCTCCTAGGCCCCTCCTCCCAGTATTCCCGAAAGCGATCACTGCTCTTACTTAAGGGAGAGAATTAATCAAAGAAAAAATTAGCCATCTTTGCTGCTGTTAATTTCCAAATGAATCCGAATTATTGTTGACGTGCAAGGTGCGAGAGAGAGAGAGCCTGAAAATCCAAGGCCTAGTTTGTACGCATCACTGCAGTCAAATCTGATTTTGGATAACGCACACGCCTTCAATTCCGTGCTGCGTGAATCGGTCCAGGCAGCCGGGGCCACTGCAGCGTTTGGACGTGGCTCCCACAGCCCGTTTCCGTGGCATGTTACGTGGACTCCCCTTTCTCCTGCACCCCAGCCTAGTGGAGTGTTAGGAAGGTGGGAGGTCTGCTGAGCACATAGAACTCTTGAGCAGGGGTTCCTTTGTGATTTCTGGACTGCACCTCTTGCCAGAGTTAACAAGATCGTTCTGTGTGGTTTTGGTCTTTGTTAACCGGGGTGCCTTTCGGATCAGCCAAGAAACTGGTGTGGGGCATGTGTTTTAGCCGGCACCTGTTGATGGGAAGAGGTTGCCCAGCATCCGAGCATCTAAGCCTGGCTGCTGTCCTTCCTGTGTCTGCCCAGAATGCTCAGCCGCGAGTGAGCCCAGCCACAGCAGGCCGTGGGCACTATGGTCAGGGACTCCTGCATTCAGACCTGGGCTGCACCTGTAGGTGCAAGGCCAAGGCTGCTGCTCTGGTGGTGGCAAAGCCCCACTTGTCCTTGAAAGCGAGCCGGGGCTGGGGGCACACGCCTGGCACGGAAGCCGGATGGTGCTCCCGGGAACGCGCTCGTTCCCAACCGAGGCAGGAGTGGCTCCCTCCACCTCGTTTCCTGGAGAAATCACAGCCTTTGTCTGCTGCACCGCCATATTGTGGCCATAATTTCGGTGTCAGGGACTGGGCTGTGGCCCCTGGTGGGCTCTGCAGGGCAACACAGCCCCCTAACCACTGGGGCTGTGGGAAATCCTGGGGCACCACGGGCTCTCCTGTTGCTCCAGCTAGCAAATGCTTCTCTGTGTAAGGATACCTCATACCACGGATGTGTCTTCACTCCGAGCCCTGAGTAACTTCTCACCACTGACGCATGTCGTGCAGAGTTGTTGCCTCTACCTTTTACGTGGCCTGGGTACAGGAGTGTTAACGGAGCCACGGATTTAATATCAAATGGAGATCCCAACAGGCCCAGCCCTACTGGCACGGTACAGAATTAAATGAAGCCCAGTGACCCAGGCGAGGAGGAACGGCTGGGTTGTGGTGTCCCCCAAGGCACCTCCTGGGGCTGTCTGCAAAGACGTTTTCTGCTTGGTTCGTGCTCTGGTGGGAAAGCCTTTTGAAAGCACTTGAACCACCCTGTTAATTCTGTATATTACATAAATAACAGCAGCGCTCTGCCCTGCGATTTTGAAGCGCCAACATTTCAAGCACTTGGGAATCCTAGCAGAGAATCCTTCCTAGGCAATTTGTACAGCTGCTGAATGACGTACCAAGTCCCTCAGCAATCCTATGGATGAGTGAGAGAATAATCTGTCGGAAGCAGCAGGGCCTGGTCCTGAGTGAAGGTACACGGGGCTGTGGGTAATTGTGCGTCCTTCATCGTAAATCGACTCACTTTGAGGCTGCAGCCCAGATTGCACAAAAGTAGCCCAGTGACGATGGTAATAACAGAGGCTACCAATCCCCTGTCAGGTCCACCTCTAGTGGTGCAGTTTGTTTTCGGCTTTTGGGCAGTGGTTATCTCTGCACAGGTTTTCTCAGGACCACATAATGAGCTTTCAGCCGATTATTGCGGCCGCACATTTCACATGAGTCAGATGGCTAATTTTTACACCCATGACGGTGGATCTGTGTAGTCCAGCGTTATGAGCCTTGCTTGTTTTTTACGTGTCAAACTCAGTCTCCTGAAGGACTTCATCAGATCCTTTGAAACTCCCCAGAAAGACTCCCCCTGAAATGCAAAGTTGTGATTCCTTTTAGATGCATGTCGGTGCCTCCCAGGATTCCCACGTCCAAAAGAACCTCTTCGCTCGAGGGCGATGAAACGAAGTCTTTGGGAAATAGCTGTAATTGTCCCGACACAAAACAAAACCAGCACAGATACTTCGAGAGGCCGGCTACTTCGAGCCATCTCTGGCATATGAAAGCACTCCAGAATGGCCTCGGAGTAGGGAATTGGAATCTGGCCAGACTTAAATGGGTATCCGACATTTCGGATTGCTCCAGTTCTGAACACGGAGCAGAGGCGCAACCCTGTAGCAGCTCAGATGCAAAGCTGCAGTGTTCTTCGTTCTGGTGGAAATACTTGCAGGCTGGGAAAAGGGAAAGAGGGTCGTGCGGGTCTCCCTCCCCCACCCTGCCCGTCTTTGGGGGAGATACTGTCCCAGTGCATGGGCAGCATTGCCATACAGCAAGGGCAGGCACCTGGGGCAGACTTTTTACCCCGATGCCCCCGGGGGCTGCAACCTCATCCGGGCTGCTTAATTTTTTTTAAAGGCACGGCATTCCTGGCAGATGAGGGGGCTTAAAGGGTCCACATGCACTCGCAAACACCTACTTTGGGAGTTTATGATGCCTCTCAAGCACAACAGACACAATTTCCCCCCAAAGCTGGGACATGTGGTGCCCACCTGGCCGTAAAGCATCGCAACATTGTGCAACCCCGAATCCTCATTTCTTTTCCGCCTGAGGTGCAGGCAATGCAATCAGATCTTGCAGGCTCAGTGGAACATATTCTGGTTTTCGCTCAGCTGCTTCTGTGCAGAGGATCTGACTACGGAGCAACTGGAAGTTGCTTTGTGCATTGGAACAAGCCAGTTCTGGCTGTCAACACTCGTTAAGAAAATATCAACTTTCTGTTTGTCACAGCATTAAACCTAATTGCTGTTCTGATGTTAATTGATGCAAAATTCAACCTTGCTCATTTGACTTCCGCAGACAAGACAGATATCTTTTACACAGCAAGAAAGGGAGAACCCAAGGCTGGGAGCCCCTCGTTTGGCACCTTCCCAAGCCAAAGACAGGGAGCCAAAGATCTAGGGGATTCCTGCATAATTCCACAGACAACCCTATTCAGAAGGGTGTGGCCTCTTCCCAGAGGGATTTCTGTGCGTAAAGGGCTGCAGCTAAACAACGCATATCTGGGTAAATCGCAGACTTCCGTATGGATCCTGCATCCAGAATCATTGGAAAAATATTGTATGCCACTCGCCACATGGCTTCGGTCCTCCGCTGCCACCAACCCAGCCCCGTTTCCGCTGTTGGAAGCCAACACGCGTGACCTTTCGACATTCCTTTGCACAATCCACCGTCGCTTACCTTGCCGGAAGGAGACAGAAACCAGCCTTTCATCATACTCTTGGACTCTCCGGAAGTTGTTCACCATTTCAAGGGGGGCGGGATCGTTGAGCTGCGTGCAGTACAGCGCCGTCTCCAGGGCCAGCAACTGTGAGTGAACGCATGAGTGTTAGCATGTGAGAAGGCTCGTTTTCCTTCCTCCCATTGTTACAGTTCAGAAGTCCCCCCTCTGATGTCCAGTTTAATTTGGCAGCTGTTTGGTTGCATTATTTCTGGTTATACTACCAGCCGCAGTCCAGAGCAGAAGTAAAGATGCAGTGGAGTAGCAGAAGAAAGCCGCTGTTGCAACGCTGCATCCGAGACGAGCCGCGGAAGGAAAGCCGCAGGCGGGTTGCAAGGTCACGCCCGCCTTTTAGGAGACCTGGATGGACAGGTGTGCACACGCAGCGAAATGCACTCCACACAGGTCTTCTGAGAAGTAAGCCTCCTAGAGTTTGATGGGACCGACTCCCAGGTAGGTGCACGTGTGATTGTGGCATCCGCACGTTTTAGAGGAACTCGGGAAGCCGGCCAAGGTTTGGACCCTCTTCTTTTGATGTCAGCCCATCTGGATCAGGGGTACCAGCGTATCCCCTGCATTTAAACCTTGCAAATGTTTCTCTTTCGTTTTGTTTTCACAGGGGCCACCTGGAGCGTTTGCCTAAGACATTTTGGTGCCCCGGACAATGGTCACACGCTCCCAGGGAGCCTCGCGGTGTCCCTCAGCGCACTGGGGTGCAGCTCTTGGATCGCCCACCAATTCCTTTCTCTGACGAAAGGACGCTTTTTGGATTTGGTTCATGCGGCGTGCCTTCCAGCTGGATTGCCTGCCAGCTTTGTTTGCCTGAACGGATCCGCTGGGCACCTGAGCAGCACCTCCACTGTGAGCCCACCAGGAGCAAACTGGGCGGGAGGGAGCCGCATCCGTGCGCCGTGCCGCGAGCAACCTCAGCCGAGCTTGCGGAAGGTTGCGTGAGCGGGCACCAACCTTCCTTCAGGCACAATTACAGGTAACGTCTCCAGCTTTAACTTACATTGGGGCAAGCTTCAAGGAGACATACCTGCTCCTCTGAAATCTGCACCGGTTTTCGAAACACCGTCCAAAGAACACTGGGGTAGCACGGGGGTGTCGTTAGAGACCCTTCGTAGCGATAGTATTCATCCAGGCTATCTGGGAGCAACTCTTGGATATTGAAGCCTGGGATGAAAGTTTCTTGACCTGAAAGAGATGCCCAGGTGTGAGCAATCGTATTCTCAACACCCCACCTGTCCGCTTTTTCTTATCGGTTGGAACATTCTGAAAGCATTTATATGTATTGTCTTCTCCATCACACCAAGCGGGAAAGCACCAAGAGTTAACCGGCACTATCGGGAGACATATCTTAAGCGGCTTAAATCTTCTCACGTGACTCTCTTGATCTGTGCATCCCCATTCCTACCTTTGTACTTCACGTTCTGGAAGTGGCTGAAGATCTTTTCATAGGATGGATTGAATGGGCCGATCTGTAACAGCATGAAAAAGCATTTTTGTCCAAATGATCACAACTACGTATCGCTGCTAGTCCGGAGAGCCCTTGCAAGTCAGGGCCGGAGGATAGGAGCCACGCAAACGGCACCGTCCCGTGGGAAGTCACCCTGGAATCCACGGGAGCTCGGCCAGAGGGTGGACAGTCCACTCCGGCCATTTCAGCAGCTTTGGCACTGGAACAGGCCCCTTGTGTTGACACGCAAGGGAGGCACTCGGATTGGGTGTCAAGACGTTTTGGTCTGACCCTGCTGTTTGGTTTGCACCTTCATTTGTTGGTGAAATAAGGCAGGGATTTAGAGGGCTGAGGCAATTTCTCGCCTGGGCACAAACAGCGCTGCAATCCTGCCCATCGGCTTTTCAGCAACCCCGAAGCTGCACCCACGAGGATAATGGCTCCTTGTGGGGAGTGACTCCTTTGACCACACGCTAAAATACTTAATGGCCATGATTATAGTTCACAGACCCTTGAGCAAAAGATCACTGCAAAAGCAAACCAAGCAGTTCGGTTGACCGAAGTGCAGCGGGGAGGGAGCAGAAATTCCCTCGAATAAATGGAATGTATGAAGCCATTTACAAGAGGACGTAGCTTGGGAGTCATGCCTCCTCCTCCCCTGCTCCTGCTCCAGCTTTTGGGAAGAGCCCGGAAGTTGCCGATAGGCCAACGTCCAGGTTCCCGACGGAGGTTCCCAGTGTATGTGCACTGATGTATCCCCATTTAGGCAGCGCTGCTGTGCAGGGGGCGAGTCGTGACCTTTCCGGGAATCGTTCTTGGCGGATAAGCAGGGCCTCAGTGTGAGGAATAGATGGGAAGCATCCGGGATTCGGCCGCAGGAAAGGTGGCAGGTTGGTGGGAGGCCAAGCAAATCTGCGTTTCTGGGGAGGCGTCTTGCCCTGGAGAGCTTCTCAGGGGGTTGGGTTCCCTGCTTATGAGCAAGAGGGCGCTAAACTGAGGAATTCCCTTCCAGAAGTTGCAGCTGCGGCCAGTCTGGACGGCTTCAGAGGGGGGCTGGATGAATTGGCAAAGAAGAGTCTGGCCAGGGGCAGCCAGTCCTGGCAGTGCCCTCCATGCTCTGCACTCGTGTCGCGGGGATCGTGGGCTCAAGGAGCTTTGCGCACCTGCCTGATTTGGGCTCCAGGAGCATCTGGACTAGCTGGCCCTCCTACGTTCGCGGGTCTTGTTATCCCAGGCACCAAAGCTGTCTCCTGGGCAGGACTGGAGGAGGAGCCACTCCGTGGTAGCATTCCAAAACAGAGGAATTGTGGAGAGAAGGGGGTTGGCTTGGGACAGGTGAAATACCCCACCCCCAGTCGGAAAGATGCCCTTGGCAAGCTGTAGAAAGAGTGAAGCTCTCACCTCAATCAGGATTGCCAAGACTGCCAGGCCGTCCGACTTGTCTAGGGCGGATTTCAAATCCAGGTATCTGTCGGAGTTGTAATGCACGATGTGGAGCTGCGGAGGGGGGATAGAAGGGCCAAGCCGTCAGTGCGCGTAACAGACTTGCAAAGTTTTGCAAGCAAATCAGTTCTCCGATGTGCATCCCTGGAGTTTTTGTGGCAGGCACTTTTAGGCAGGCACTTGGGAGCTCAGAAGGCCTCCGGAAAGCAGACGCGGCAACCCAGAGTTACAGACCAAACTCTGGAATAAGAAACGCAAACTGGGAGTTGTCGCTCTCATGCCGTTTCCATTCACTTCTGCACCACGTTGGATGACATGAGTGGGGGTTGCACTGAGCCCTGTAGACAGTCCATCGGATCTGCCAGAAGGGGCACCTTTTAGAGAGACAAGAAAGCAAGGGCGGGACAGGATGGAGATAAGCCCTTCAGCAGGAAACTGGGCAGTGCAACCCCCGGGAAAGTAGCAGGGAGAATGAAAGAGCAGGAAATCCCAGCAAGGCCTGGGCAGGAGAGCTCTGGTGGGTTGAGCCACGGGTCTGTGACGAGGTTCTCACGCCAGGCACCCGGCAGCCCCGGGACGGCCCCGCACGCGCGGTCCTTGCCCTCTGCCTGGGATTCCACCTTCAGGGCTTCCCTGACTTCCCTCCAGAGTTATGATTAGCCCTGAGAGGTGGAACCACTTGAAGGAGGGGCGCATAATGACAATTCACTGCAGGCCCACTGCTTCTGTGGTCACAAATAGGGCTCCACCCGGGAAATTCTTAGCTGAGCTTGGAATATCGAATAATGGAACTGAAAGTGACTAGCCACACATACGATTCCCTGAGCAGATGTGCTGCTCTCCCCATGCATGGAAGCGTTTAAGCGAAAAAGAGAAGACGACTTTGTCCATTTCCTTCTTGGACTTGTTTGCTTTACAGTCTGATGCTGTAAATGTGGTATTTGCTGAAGGAAAGGGAGAACTGAATCCAGGAAAAAGGTGAAAGAAGACCACTTCTCCAAGACCAAAGAAATTTTAAAGAAGCATTGTGAAAGTTAAAAATGCTTTTTATGTACTTGAACAGACTAGTCAAAACTCCTTTTAGTTACATTTTTAAAAATTACTTTTCCATGCAGAAATAGATGCTGGAAATGATGCCCAGCTTCAAGAAGTACCATGGAGGGAAATGTTGAGGAAACTAGGGATTTAATCTACTGTTCTCTGTTGTGAATCTGTTTTATTCTGCTGATTTAAATGCCCTTCAGATTAATTGCAATAATATTTTAATTGGATGTCTTTCTGAAATATTTTGGAAGTAAAAGAAACTTGGTGCTGCTAGGCTTTTTAGCTCTAGCATGGCGCTGATGCCTTGCCTCTGGCAGCAAAGCTTCTTGCCGCTGCACTTAGGCTGGGAGGAAATGGCACAATTAAAGAATAAAATACGTTCCTTGCTGAGAAAACTTAGACTGAATCAGCAAAAAGACCAAACCAGCCGCTTAAACATGAAACATCTGGAGGAGGAAAACAACAATTAGCCAACATTTGATGGCACATTGGAAAAAACACCATCTCCATGAACTGGCAGAAGCTTCACGTGGAAAGAGGACAGGGAAAGAGAGAAGCAGGGAACAGCAGAGTTGGAAGGGGCTGGAGAGCCACTGGTCCTGCTGTTCCATGTCCTACTTCTCTTTGTGATGACCTTTTAAGCCCTGTCTCCCCTCAGTTTTCTCCTCCTGGGGCTAAACGTGCCCCGTTCTTTCCATCTCTCCCCACAGGGCTTTGTTTCCGTGCCCAGGACCCTCCCTGCTGCCCTCCTCTGTACCTTTCCCAGCTTGTCTGCCTCCTGCACCTGCAGAAGGATGCTCTGGGTGCTTGGAGCTCACCCAGGTCCCGCAAGGGCAGGCACCTCCTTCCAAGAGACGTTGGACGGAGGTGGTGCGAAGGAGGGCTGCGAGGAGGCAGCCAAAGCACCGGTCTTTGGTCATCTCCAGCTTCTGGTCAGCTAAGGCTGCCCCGCAGAGAGAGGCATGCACTCAGTTTATAAACGCAGAACCCTCTTACTTCTGCGGCAAAGTGCCTCCCGCCGACCGTGTGCTCCGAGCCCTCCTGCTTGTTTCGGTTTCCCCAGTGCAAGTGGAGCTGTGCTGCCGAGTACTGGGAAGGGAGGTTCCGGATGCGCATCCTTGAGGAAAGATTCATGTTCACTGTGCGAGGAGAAGGAAGGGTGAACGTGAGGCAAACGTACTCGGAGCAGGTAAGCCGAGCCCCTCAGGCCAGCAAATGCCACAGGTTTTTAAATGTCCGTGTAACTTCCAAGGCAGATTTTCAGAGTTTGGAAGTTCAACTCCCCCTGTGGACCTGCATGCATTATTTGAATTAATGGCATTGGGACAGTTACTCTGGCACTGTCTGTTCTTCCTCTGACCGCTGCCAAAATACTGCAGGTTACAACAGGTGAGCTGATCTTTCCTATTGACTCACCTGTGCTGGATAGAGTATTGGGCAAGCTTCAGGGTTTTAAAGCCCCCTTCACCAGGCAGGATGATAAAATCACCGATATAAAGTTAGCCCTTCCTTGCTGGGCAAGCTGGCCAGGTGGAATACTCAGGACGTAGCATTCAGTTCGAGAAAGAGGCCTGGGTTAACCATCAGGCTAAATAAGCTAGAAAAATCCATTCTGTCATCAAAAGCAGCGAGAATCAAACACTTGTTCAACAAGACTTCGCTCAATGATAAAAGTAGCCCATGCTCTGTTGGGGCCTGCCCTGGGAGACACTCCAGATGTTTAGAACAGCACCAAATTGTTTTCTGCTTCGGTTTATCTGGGACTGTCCTGATTGCAATGAAAGAGTGAGGGAAAGCTCTTATTTTTCCCGATCCAAACAAACACAGCACAGTCATTATCATGATCAGAAAATATTTTTCATGCTCCATTTAACAGTTTTGCATGTTTGACTTTTCACGCTCCATACCTGAATGTCCATTATTGGTCAAAAGAAGCTGTTCAGAGGGCAGTCTGTCGTAACCCTCCAGCTCTACTGGCAGAAGAGTGGAATCGTACTGGAGAATGTCATTATGGAAGTTGATGGGAGACTGGAAGACGCCCCCACACGAGGGATATTTCTTGGGCCACAGTTTCTCCCCATCAGGACCTGGGGCAGCCAGCAGAGAGGAATCCATATTTTACTGTGTGTCCTTCAAGCAGTTTTGCTTCCCCTTCAGGCAAACCTGGTTCTCCCCCCACCCAAATGCTTCCCAGTTTTACCCTCCCGACTGCAAGCCACAACAAGCATTTGCTGTCCTAACTGGCAGGGCCTGCTAAATTTAAGGAATGAATGAATTTATCCATGCATACTATTTCTTGTAGACCTTGATATCCTAAGATCTATAAGTGGTTTGTGTAAAAAACACATGCATAAAATACGATGGACAGACAATGCAGAAGTCATGGGAAATAGTGCGTGCGTTCCAAACATTGCCGAAGTGGATAATGGCATGAAGCGCACTTGGGTTGTTTTGTAGTTATACGTTGTTTTGCTAGTGGATGCACGCAGTGGGGTAACATGGTGGTTCTCCAGCTGAGGAGCCCGCCTCATGGACTGCTGTCACGAGCACTTAATGTTGTCCGGCACCAAGTCACTTCCCTGGCCGTGTGTTTGGTGAGAGGCCCACGGCAGCTTCACCTGCTCTTGCCACGGGACGAGCCTGGTTTTATGAATGAAGGAAGGAATGGCGATCTGGAGCCACAGGAACAACCTTAGCACGCCGCTGCGAAGCCAAGGACTCTTCCCAAATGCAGCCTGACATGAGACTGGACTTCCTAATCTTGTACTTTTAATGTCACAAACTAAGGCATCTACTTACCAATATAAGACCATTTCGACTCTAGAGGGAAAAGAAAAGGACCATGAGCTTCAGTCGCAATGGCATCACTTCATTCGCTCACTGGATCATAGAATCTACTACTACTATTGGAAGGGGCCATGAAGGCCATCGGGTCCAACCCCCTGCTGTTGCAGGACACCAGTTCCACACACACAAGCAAAAGGCAGCTGCGGGCACACTCGGAGCCTGCCAGAACGGCACTGATTCACAATAGGAAGCAGCCCTGTCTTTCAAAAGTCCTTAAGAGCACGGTTCTGGCCATTATACCTCCCTACCCTGGTATGATCCAGGTGTGATGGACTTTGACCTCTGCCTGAAGGCCATAGAAACATAGAAACTGAGTGAGTCAGAAGGGGCCTCCCGGGCCATCTAGTCTGACCCCTGGCTCCAGCTGGCTCTGCTCACGACATGCCCACCCTGTGCATGTCTAGCCTATCCTTGAACACCCGCACTGATGGGGCCTCAACCACCTCCTGTGGAAGCCTGTGGCCATTGGCTATGCTGGCTGGGAAAGGCAGGACAAGCAGTCCAATACGTCTGGAGGGCACCGATTCAGGGAAGGCTGATGTGCCTGCTTTCTCAAGAGGAAGCCCTAATGTGTCCAGTGACGTCTCGTTAAACATGCATAGGAACGTCTCCCCGTCCCCAGAAGTGAGGCCAGGTAACAGCACTTGCACGATGTGGGTGGAAATGTTGGACAAGCAGATCAAGAGACTCCCCCCTCGCCTTCCAGAAGAAAGGGGATTTCCGTGCATTGCACTCAACACGCTCAAGCGCACCCCTCATTCTTCCCGGGAGGCTGACGCAGCTTTGCATTTGCTCAGTCTCCAAAACTGCAGCATATTTCCCCGATCCAAGAAGGTTAGGCAACGACGCTGCACCGCTGCTTTGATTCAGAAGGCATTTCCCTCCCCTCCTGTCTCTTCCCCTCCCACATGAGCCAAATGGCCAGTATGGCAAGCTCTTGACGCGCATCTGAGGGCTTTTAAAATCCTCTCTCCTTTGAGGTTTTTGGCAGCCTGCGCCGGCGAACGCCTTGTGCGTGGCGTACGTGAGAGGGACACACCGGGGCCGCTGCACAGCCCAGCCTGGAATTCTTGCCTGCATGTCAGAAACTTTACCCCAAGTCAGAAATACTTGACTGCTCAGTGCTTGCTGTTTCTAACCTGCCTCCCCACTTTAAAATCCGCCAGACAGCCATCCGAACGGAGATGCTCGGCTGCAGGAACATCTTTGCAGGATGCCAGAAAACAAGGCTCACTCCAGAGTCTTCTGTGAACAAAGGGTGCTATTAAATTTGCAGTGAGCACCGCTCAGGGCCGGCCGGCCTTTTTCTGGATGAAAATGTCTCTGAGTTACCCGTGTGGCAGTAGCAGTGAAAAGACAAGAGCGGAGGGATCCCTCCGTAGCAAGGAATGTCCCGATTTCTCCCAGTGCATCATCTTTGTTTTGTGTTTGGGGAAGCTGCTGTGATTTATGTAATTTCTACTTTTCCTGGAGATGGTAAGCAGCAGCTCTGTGCGATTTGATGCTGTCAAGATGCATTGGACTACTTCTCCAATTATCCCCAGCCAGTACTGCCAGTGGCCTGCAGGCTGGGGGAATGGGTATTGTAGTCCAATGTGCCTAGAGCACACCAGGTTGGGGAAGGCTGGTGCATGTAGTTCTCTCCTCTCCAGCCCCCATTTTATCCCCACAACAACCCTGCAGAGTAGGCTGAGAGATCATAACGAGCCAAAGATCAATCTGCTAGTTTCATGGCTGACTGGTGATTTGAACCCGAGTCTCCTTAGTTCTTGCCCTTCGCCCAGGTGGAGGGAGTTTGTCGTTAAATTGGCCACAGCCGTAAGAAGCAGTTGATAACCTTTGGGGGGGAGGGGGATACATTTTTTTTAATGGTTTGGGGAGCCTGAAATGGTCCAGTGTGGTCTCTATAGTGTGAGGATAACTTCCTTCCCAACCTGACGACTGGAGTCTGCCGAGAAGGGGCCACGCTCACGATACTGCAGGCGGATGGAGCCAAAGCGCTTTCCAGCACTGTGCACAGACCAGCAAAGCACTCGATGTGACTAGGGCTTGGGCTGCACGTGTGAGCGGAGATGGGTGCTGGCACGATAAACCTCTCTCAGCCACGGGGAGCTTCCTTATATCGGATCAAACCATTTGTCTGTCAAGAGCTGCCGGACAACGCCAAGCAGCTAACCCTCTTCCCGGCCCCTGAACATCACCTGCTACCCGATCATCCTGATATCTGATGGCCTGGGGCTCCGCAGACAGCCCGCTCCTCAGTGCCGAGTCACCAATCTGCAGAATGGACGCATTATTCCCGGCCAACCTGACAGGGCTGCCGTGCGGTTTCCACATGCAATACTTTCGAACCCCCGACAGTATTAACAGCATCATCATGTGCACGGCCTGCAGCGGTGGGTGCAGTCTAGGGTTTGAGAAGCATACGTCACCTCTCTCCCCTCCAGGAATATGTGCCTTAACAGATGTTTCCCAAGGAGCCGGTGCGAGCATCCGCGCACCTCCCGCGAGCAATCAGACGCACAGGAGCACACCCCCTCGGCTCGCACGGAGGCCCCCGGGCTCACCTCTAAGGGCCTCCAGGAGAAGGGCTGTGCAAAGCATCTGAGCCCCTTTGCACCTCCAAGACAAGCCGAGACCTCCTCTGGGGCTGCCACCGCCCTAGGAGGGCCTGCAGGATGGGATCCTCGGGGGTCCTTTTGCGGCTCTCCCCACCCTTTTCTTTAACAGAGAGAACCCATCAAAAGGAAAAAGGGGAAGAGCTGCACCGTGCCTTCTGGTTGCCAGGACCGGGGGCACTCCACCACGCAGCACCCCAGAGCTGCCTTCTGGCAACGCTTTGGCGCATCAGCACAGGTGGCAGGAATAGGCACACATGCGCAGGTGAGGGCAGGGATGGACCGAAAGATGGGGCTAAGCTGTCAGCCCGAACCCCACAGCCTGTGAGACGGGAATCCGTGCTTCGCTTCCCGGGCATAGCATGCAGCCCCGATACCCCCCGGCACACGGGCGGGAAAGAATCCTGAAAAGCTCTTACCATTCACAGGTGCTTGTGTGGAAAGGTAAGCCCCGAGGACGAGTGCCAGGAAAGCAGCTGTGGGAACCGCGCTGCCTCTCGAGGCCATCACCTGCAGGGAAGGGTCTGGGCGGCTCTGGCTCCTTCCACTCAGCCGGCTCCGGACGGAGGGAGAGACTTGTGGCCAGTGGCACGAGGAGCTCTCCTGCTCACAAATGACGGCTCTCTCCCCCCGGCGGCCGTAGCTTCTCCCCAGCTCAGCCCCCAAACAAATGATGTCAGGCAAGGCCCTGCCTCCTGGCCCAGCCTCACGCCACCTCCCTGGTCTGCTTTGAGAAGCTCTGCTCAGAGCGGGACGGGATGCTCTTCACACCTCTTGGGGACAGCCCTGCCCTCACAAGCGCAGCCGCTCTCCTGAAAAAGGCCCCTAAAGGGCAGCTTTTCTGGGAGTTCCCACCTCTGAGGGCCCCTGCAAGCTCAGGAATCAGTGCGCATGGTCTTGTTATCCAGCCAGCAGCTCAGGGAAGCCGGTGGCTGTGATATCAAGCCAGAGAACAGTGCCAACATTAAACGGGGACAGTGGCACATCCCAAAAAGCACAGTGCAAATAACAGCTCTTCAGTCAAGGAACCGAGCGGCAGCGATTCAGTTCAAAACAACATACATTTATTTCTTTAACCAGAATTCTAAAATAGTCAGAATTTAACATGCCTCTGCAAAAGAAGCGTTTTGACGGTGCCAGAGGAAGCGTTGCGGCCCCTCAAAGGTCTTTGCAGGGGCACTCCAAGGTCTGGGCACGCCGGAGAAGGGCCTTTTCCCTCGGGGATCCCCGTGCACGTTTCCCGGTCTACGGAGAAAGTCCTCCAGTGGTGGTCTTCCTGGGTGAGAAGGCAGCCCCATCCTTCCTGCCAGCAATTTCTCCTTCCTTTGGGGGGCTTGAGGGAGCCCTGACTATTGGCCAACGAAAAGGCAAGGCACGGGGCCGCAGAGAAAAACTGGGAGACAAACTTTCCAAACGCCCAGCCCTGACACCACATTGAGATCCGGATGCTCCAGGGCCACAGGCCGGACCTTAGGGCCTCTGTCTGCTTGTCTGTGAAGGACCGACCTACTGTGAAAACAGTAGCGGATCACTTCACACTGTGCCTGGTTTGGGGACGGAGTTACGGACTGGCCAGCCCGCCTGCCTCCCATTCCAAAGGGGAGGCCAAAAGACTGGGGGATTCTGGGTGGAAAGGAAAGCTCCCTCCGGTGGTGGCCAAGAGGTTTCCGCAGCAGAATGAGGGGAGAAGGAAGACGGACCATTCACTGGGATGGCGAAGGACAACGGTGAAGGGCCAGGGGTTCCAGGGTCCGGTGGGAAAGGTGGAGAATGGAATGACCATGTCCCTATTTGTTCCCACAAGGCCAGACCGGGGGGGGGGGGGGGGAGAAGGAATTCCCTTTTAGAAAGTCTGCATGCTTGCACATTTCCTGCTGCTTCACTCTTCCTGGCTGCGCCTTGCTGATACGCTTCCTGATACTTAATATACAGTCTCCGGGCACTTCTGGCCATCGGTTCCCCAGGTCCCTCCCCATCTTGCCTTGCGGCTCGCCATAATTTGAGTTGATCACGGGTTTTAAGTCTGAATTGTGAAGCTTTTCATGTGATCAGACCTTTGTTCTGTCCTTTGACTATTTCACCCTGGGTTTCCTTCTAGTACTTTCCCTCAGGCCTGGTATTCAGACTAAAGGAACTTGGTAGGAGTTTTTGTTTCGAACTTTGTGTTCTGTTTCATTACCCGAGGATTAAGGAAACAAACTGCAGTTTGTTCAGTCATCTGCCAGACAAACCTTGGGCAGGGCAACAATCAGTGGGTGAAACGAAGCATTGGGGGATTATATGCAAAGTATGTGCTGCTTTTAAATGCCATGTCATAGTTCTGTGAACAGGACAAGGATCATTTCTCAGAAAATCACAAGCTCCAACTCACTCCAGACGATAATTTCCCAGGAAGCTCGAGGTTGCTGCTGCTTTCATCCTGTGATCTTACAAGTGCAGAATTCAGCAAAATCATGGGTGTAGTGCGGGCATGTGGCTTTCATTAACTATCTGCCCTTGTGCTGCAAGATTCTAGTCCTCATGGTTCATGGGTTTAGCAATATGCAGGCAATTGCCCCAAGCCAATGGAGGCTGCTCTTCATGTAGACCTTTGACCTCAGGCACCTAGCTTGCTGCCTGAGAGGGATCCCAGTTTTGGAGATCCAGGTGTGCATGGACCATATTGCTCCAATGGGGATGTCTGCAGCAGAAAGCTGCACAACACTTTGTTAAAGAAAGCTTAGTCCTTCACAGAACACTGAATCAGTTCATGAACAGATTCATTTACATATGAGCAAAACGGCTGTTCTTCTGAAGACAAAAAATGTTCGTTGCCACTTGATGAATACACGCGTCATATTAACAAACACCGGCAGAAAAGAGGCTTTCCTTGCTGGGGGAAGGAGAGCACCAGGGGATGCCACCTCGGAATGGTGCTTGGCAAGGTTTGCAATGAAAATAGCACTTGCTTTAATCTCCTCCCTGATTAATCAAGGCACCTGCTTAGTTGGTCAGAAGTCTGGACAGTCTATTAACTTATCTGATTGATTCACTGCAGCGCAACACACACTTGTGTATGCAGAAAAACCCCTTCCTTCTTTCCTTCCATCTGTCCGTCCATCCATCTGTCCTTCTTCAACTTGTAAGCTGCCCCCTTTGACACTAATCTGGCTTTTCCTTTCCCGGTAATTGGGAGATGGGTCCCAAGTCAGTGGCGGAGCCCCCGCTATACCTGCCGAGGGTCCTGAACTCGGTCATCTGCAAAATCTCTAGGCAGGGCAGGGAACAACCCCTGCCTGAAATCCTGAAGAGCTGTTGCTGCCAGCCCGTGCTGCCAGCACTGGGCCAAGTCAGGCAGGGCAGACATGGTGCACGGTGGCTTTTGGCTTTCCAATGACAGGAAGATTCTTTTGCGCCTTCTGCCTTTCCTGAAATGAGCATTCCTTGCAGCTTGCCATCATCAAAGCTCGAGCGAGGCCATTTGAGTTGACTTTGGAATGCCCTCCGTGTTCTCATGGGCAGGCGCTCACAAAGGCTTGTTTCTGAAGTCTCCAGACCCAACGATGAGAAACCGAGGGCTCCTCCCCATTTCCCCCTTCGCTCGAGGCCAAGCTGGTGCGTGATCCAAGCCTTCAGACCTCCACTCCAGAGCCACGTAAAGATTCCCACGGCAATCAGCTGCCTGTAGCATATCTTTAGAGCTGGAATGTTTATGGAACTGGTTTTTCCACCACCTTCTTGGACAAAAGTCTGTTTGTCAAGATCTTGCACGGAGTCATCAGAAGCTGTTGCAAGGGTCACACGCTCCCTGTCTCGGGGACCGTCCTTCCCCTTTGCCACCATGGCATGTCACGTTTGCCTCTCCACCCAAGGGCCGTGGCATTTCTGTGGTGCACGTGAGCCTGGGGCAGGACCCTGCCAGCTGAAAGGCCCTCGCAAGCTCAGCTCCGGCGGCGCCGCGACCCTCTGCTGACACAGCCCCTGTTCTGCAGCACGGAGACCTTCCTAGCAAAGGGCAGCCCTCAATTCAGCTCTGCCTTTCCTCCTGAGACCCTTAATTCACATGGGTAAGGTATGTACCCCACTCCCTTCCAGGCAGAGCGGTCCAAAACAGCCTCTGATCAGGATGCCAGCAGCAATCCGTTACGCAAATCTGTTTAGAAAAAGTAATCAGCTCACCAACAACTGACAGGAATCCAGACAGAATTAAACGTCTGGAGACACAAACCCGAACGGCCCCCGTCGCCAGCCATCTTGGAGAGCCATTCCCAGGGTAAGTTTGCCTCCCTTGTCAGGAGGAGGGGACACAGGAGGGCTGCCATGCGCGCAGAAGCAAGGTGTCCTCCGTTAGTTTTCCGGAGTCCTGGATGTCTGCGGTCCTTTGTCCACAAGCACAGAGCCTCTAGAGCCTTGGGCAGAGGAGGAATAAACAAATTGGTAAGGCAGCGTTGCAAACGCCCCATTTGTAGTATAGTCTAAGGTGGAATTGCTGGTTGCCCTCCCTTTGGTAAACATCAGGCTGTCTGAGCTCTGCGTGGACGTGGCACCCGACTGGGGTGGCAGCACCGGTCACGTCTGGGGAGCAGCTGCTTGGTGCCGATGCGGCCACAGCGCAGGGCCAGCTTGCGGGGCTGTGTCCTTCCACAGGGAGGCCACTTAGATCAAAGGGGCAGGTCACAACGGCAGTACTATTGGCGTGCTGGCAATGGAAGTACGCTTGGCAACAATAAAAACAACCTCGCTGCCAGAAAAATAGAAAAACCAAGCATATGTAGAACGGGGAGCCATTTAGCCAGAGTTTTACCGCTTGCAGCCTGTGAAGGCTGGGGAGTCCTTTCCTGGGGAAAAGGAGGAGGAGGTCCCAGCAGGCACATCTCCCTGGGACAAGCTTTCCAAGAACATGGGGCTGCCACCAAGAAGGCACTGCCTGCAGTCACCAAATGCCTTCGACAACAGAGTCACATGGATGGGGCTTCCTCTTATGGTCCCACTGCCAACACGTGGGCAGGCTGGCGGGAAGGTATTCTGATCTGAGCCGGCCCAAGACAGCGCAGGTCAGGGCGAGCACCTTGGCTTCCCCACTGACCCACCCTCCAGGCCTATCTCCCCACTCAGGAGCTCGGAGCTGCCTCCACCTAGATTTCTCCACGCTGTGCTGGTGCTGAAGTTAGATCCCTCCATAAATAGCCTCCGCAGTTGCCCCTGTTCACCCAGAGCCCTTTGGGGCGGCTCAGCTCAGTTGAGGCACTGCCCCTCTTGCAGCATCACCGGGAGGGGGGGTGCCTTGCTTTACCAGGATGTGGGGGTCGTCTCTCCAGGCTGCCTGCTGCTGCACATCGCCGCCAAGGAAGTAGCCTCCTCCCCAGTCACGCCTGGGTCCATCTGGTCCCGTCCGGTCAGCACTGACTGGCAGCAGCAGTTCCCCAGAAGCGCGTTGTGAGAAGGGGGTACTTGAAGCTTCTCTCCAGCCATGGGAGCCAGTCTTGCCATTGCCCTGCTTCCAACAGTGAAAGGGAACTGGGCTTCTCGAGAAACCAGCTCCCCTTGAGTTATTTCACCGCTTTTGATACACACACTTTTCATGCCTCTCTTTAGGCCTGATCTTGGAAAATGATTTTGATGCCCTTTTTAAGGGCACCATCGAGAAAAGCTTGAGCCCTTCTGCTCAGAAGTCCCTTCGAGGCGTCTCGAGCGCCTGTCTAGCTTCCCCTTTGCACGTAAAAGGAAGCTTCAAAAGGCAGCCCAGCCGGCGATCGCTGGCCCTGCCCAGGCTCCTCCGCACTGAGAGACGGGAGCTAATTTGGTGCCCCAGGTCCTGGACGTGCGGGGTCTGGCTGTCGATAGGCATGGCCCAACGTGCCTCTCCTTTCTTCCCATGAGGGACCTCGGTGTGGGAGTGCAGCCCCAGGGGCAGAGGCTCTGTGGAAATTGCTTTTGGGAGGGTGCATCCCACAGGCCTGCACTGCTGGCGTCTTCCCAGGGCAAGGGAGACGCCTGGTGTTTATAACACCCCAGGCCTCCTTGATCAGCGTACTCCTACGAAAGCCTTCGGGGATGCTGCATTAGCCCTGGGGGAAGACAGGCGTGGGGAATCGTCAGTCTTTAGCTGGCCATCCTGTTCACAGGGCCAGGGTTGTTCCCAAAAGTGCCCTGAATGGAGCCACTGTGGTCCTGGGAAGAGGCAGGTGGGAAGGAACCAAGCTTGTCCTTTTTGGCTTCGGGTTTTAGGAAGAGCCAGGAGACGAGCTGCATTCTTGGTGTCCTGGTGTGCCAACTCCTTCCCATTGACCTAACGACAGAATGAGGGCCTTCTTTCTTCGACCTTAAAATGGCTCCTTCTTTCTCTCAAAGGAGCTTTGAGGATCTGGCGGCTCCTCCCTCCACACTGGCACGTCGTACGTCTGGGTACCCACGGGCGGCTGCGGGGAGGGGGATACCGTCTTCTGCTCTGCCATGCGCTTCAGCTGTTTACAAGCGAGAGCATGGAGCCCTGCATGCCTCAGCAGTGGCGCAGCCGCTCTGGGTATTTCTGCCACTGTGTGCGCTCTTTCCTAATGTGGCTTTCGCTGGACACCCCCACACCTTGAAGAAGGATCCAGACGCAGTCAAAAATAAGCTGCACTTGGGAAACCTAATTTTGATGCCAGGGTGCCTTGCCTTTTATAGCCTGCAGCGAACGAAGGGTGGCTCCCAGAAGTCACACCAAGTCATTCATTTAAGGTTTGGGGCTTGTGGCCACTGTCATTACTTAAGTGTTCTTTGGTTAAAAATGTGCTTCAGTGAACGGTTGCTGCGTGGATCACCTGGAACTCTCGAAGCAAGGAGGGATCCTGGCAGCCAGTTGCGAAGGGGCATTTCAGGTTGCCAGGAAGCAGCCCGGGGTGGTCAAATGCTCTCGAGCAGAAAGTCTGGCACCAGGAAGCAAAACTCTGTGAAAAGCAGCACCACATTTCATGCATTCCTAGGAGCAGAAACGGACCTAACAAACTGACCCCTGTCTGGAGCAGAGTGAAGGCTGTTCTTGTTAGTCACCATGGACAACACTCCTCCAGGCCTTCCTGTCCTCCACCATCCCCTGGAGTCCCCCCAAGCTCACACCCACTGCTCCACTGGCCCCATCCAGCCACCTCATCCTCTGCCATCCCCTTCTCCTTTTGCCATCTATTATTCCCAGCACTGGGCTCTTCTCCAGGGAGTCCTTCCTTCTCATTAGGTGGCCAAAGTATTTGAGTTTCATCTTCAGCATCTGGCCTTCTAAAGAGCAGTCAGGGTTGGTTTCCTTAAGATTGACTGGTTTGATCTCTTTGCAGTTCATTTCTGTACATAAACATTTTCCTGCATCAGAGTTTTACATGAATACATCATGCTGACTGGGCAGGATGGGATTTATAGGGTTTGCTCTTGCTCTTCCCTTAACACCCATTGTCTCTAGATAAAAATGGTTACCCCCAAAGAATCTAAACTGGTTCCGCCTCCACACATAAGTGCATGCAATGCAGCCTGGAGTTCCACAGAGTTGGCACACTGCAGCTCAGCCTTCTCCCATGAATAATCCATTTAAATTCCCCCCCCCCCATTGCCCCTGTTTTTCCCTTTTGCCTACTGAACATGCATCCCTTACTGAGTTGTTCTGAGGAGATGTCTCCTTAGGTTTTTCTTCTTAAACCTTGTTGTTGTTGTTAGTCGCAAAGTCATGTCCAGCCCACCCAGGACCCCATGGACAACATTCCTCCAGGCCTTCCTGTCCTCCACCATCCCTCGGAGTCCACTCAAGCCCACACCAACTGCTTCAGTGACTCCATCCAGCCACCTCATCCTTTGCCGTCCCCTTCTTCCTTTGCCGTCTATTGTTCCCAGCATTAGGCTCTTCTCCAAGGAGCCCTTCCTTCTCGTTAGGTGGCCAAAGTATCTGAGTTTCATCTTCAGGATCTGGCCTTCTAAAGAGCAATGTTAAGATTGCGTGTGCATAACCGCACTGCATTGCGCCACTGGGTTTATGCGATATTTTCTAGTGACTCGGTTGTTGGAAAGGGCCCCTTCATTGCTGGTACATGCCACCGTTTCTGATGCATGGTGACCCTAGCAGGGTGGGCCCTCCAGAGCATCTTGCCCTCCTCTGCTTCCTTGGCGGAATCGAGCCCTCTCACAGATGGTCTTCCTTTCTCCTGCCTTTGCCTTCCCTAGCATGACTGCCTTCTCCAGGGAGTTTTGCCCTCCCAGGATGCAGATCACACCAGCTTTCATTGTGGTATTTTTGCTTGCAGGGAATGTTCCAGACTGATTTGATCTAGGACCCGCAAGCTCATCTTTCTGTCACCTGCTGGTGCTAAACTGCCTTTCTGGTTTTTCTCCCTGCTTTTCCTTATGAGGATGCCCGATTCAAAAGCAATCACCACACGGAACAGCGCAAGTTGCAAGCACTGCGCTTCTTTGGGGTTCACTTCCACCCCCTGGTCTCTAGCAGATAAAACTTGTGCCCGGTGCATATTTCTGTAAATAAAGGGGCAGGGACAGCAGTAGAGGGTCCTCAAAACTCCTCTCAGGGAAGATTTCTGTGGAACTCCGGTCTCCAGCTGCCCCACGCTTCCCATCCGTGCCACGCAGCTGTTTCTGCACCTGCCTTCACTTTGCACCAAACGGCATTCTCTCCTGCCTATAAAGCTATCCTGGCCCCCCACGCCAGGACGTGTGTCTCAGACTCTGGTGGCCAGCAACTCGCCGCAAGAGGCCGGGAAAACCGGGACCGACCTTTTCATCCCCCTCAGATGCCAGGCTTCCCCTCCTGTCCCCGCACTGGGTGGGCTGGAACAGGCCCTGCGTAGTCCCGCATGCACTGGCACCAGGCCAGGTTTAGCGCAAGCCAGGTGTTTCCAATACAATACGGGGTGCAGCCGGGGAGTTGGTTAAACAAAGATGTGTGTGAGTGCAGCCCGGCCAGGCCCTGTGGTTTACAAGAGACACACGGCGGTAGAAATAGCACCGTCCGGGAGTTATTTTGGCAACAGACAGTCTGGTTTAGGAGAGTGGAGAAGTGACAGTTTCTGTATACAGTTGCAACTTGGGCGACCTGAGGGCTGGTGTGTCTCCAGGCTGAGGGCAAGGTAAGGAGGTGTCTGAAATGGAAGAGCCCCGCCGGGGGCCTCGCCGGGCGCATGGCTCTTTTTCTGCGTTGTCCTTGCGGCAAGGCCAGGAAGCAAGCTCAGCTCCGGGGTCCCCGGCTTTGGGGGCAGCTTCTGAGTGCAGTGAACGGCAGCAGAGCGGGAGAGGACAGCTCTGTGCCACGGGGCACGATCCACCGGGACTCGCGCTGCCCACCGGTGCCTCCGCTGCAGCGATCTTGCCCGTGGCGGCTGGCGTGGCGGGGCTGAGGGGTGCCACAGGAGGCCCCCGGACCGCAAGCGTTGCAGCTGAGCTGTGCCAGGCCTACACCAGCACCCTCCGTCTCTCTCGTCTCCATCCTAGCGCCCTCCACAGGTCCCATCATCCACGGCTATCTGGGGATGATGGGAGGCCAGTTGGGAAAGCCTGCCCTAGGCTATCTCTGCCCACTGCAGCCCACCAAGTGAATGTTCCAGTGGAAGGTGGGCCACCCAGGTGCATTCCCTGGTGCTTTTTCCAGCCCCAGCAGAGGGAGCGCAAGGTCCCCCTTCCTGCTGGGTGTCCCCTTCCATGGGACAAGACCCTCCTCCCCCCCAGCCACCATCCTCACCCCATCTGTCAACAGCTGGGCTGGCTGCAGAAATGAGGGAACTGGGTCTTTTCAGCCTGGAGGAGACTTCGAGGGAATCTATTGGTGCCATACAGGTCTGTGAGGGGGTGTCACACGGAGGTGGGTAGAGACCTGTTCTTCCCTGCAGAGGAGGGCAGGATGCACTCCAACAGAGCCAAGCACTAGGAACCAAGGTTCAATTTGGATGCCAGGAAATACTTCCTGATGGATAGGACCCCTTATGGAATGGGCTTCCACAGGTGGTGGTTGAGGCCCCATCAGTGAGGGTGCTCAAGGATAGGCTGGGCATGCACATGGTGGGCATGTCGTGAGCAGAGCCAGCTGGAGCCAGGGGTCAGACTAGATGGCCTGGGAGGCCCCTTCCGACTTGCTCTGTTTCTATGTTTCTAATACCCCAGGTCCTGTAAAAGCCAATGACCAGAAGAGTGCACTGGCCTTGGCCTTCTGAAGCAAAACCTGCCTTCCTGACCGTTTCTCCAACATTTGCCAGCAAAGCATGTGGAAAGAATGACCATAGTTCAGAATTGCATCCCCACAGGAATGTTATGACGTGTGTGTAGATCTTGACTGTTGTGCTGAGTGGAAGAAGCAGGTATTTGAGCTCCCAGAATCCCCCAAGCTTCCCTCCAAAGCTTGCTTGTGTTCCTTGTTTTACGTCTTTGAAAAAGATTACAGTTGGCCAGGATTATCTGCATGGGTGACTTAAATGTTGTGAACTGCCGAGAGCTTCAGCTGCAGGCAGCATGGAGATGTTGTTCTTGTTAATATAATACAGTTATCACATCCCCTCTCCCCCATTGACAAAAGCATTATGTCTATTTTAGTGGAAGAATGTGCACATCAGAGTACATTTTTAGAAATGCAAGTCCGGACCTGATGAACATGTGGTTTTCTGAAACGTGCCCCCCCCCCACATACCTTGCCTTTGGGCTTTCAGGATTTGTGCTGGGCAGATGCGGTGGCCTGGTGCCCCCTGGTGCTCAGCAACAGAACAAGCTTGGGAGGGAGCCCTGCCCGCCAGAGCAGATACGGCCACCGAAGGCACATGAAAGGGTTTCAAATTGCTGGAAGGAACAAAGGCTCTAGTCCATAGTGTTGCTTCAGGAGGGGATTCCCTCCCCTCCCGTGCAGCTGAATTTGTTCTCCGCACATTCCACCTTTCAATGAACAACAGTCGAGGCACTTCATGGCCGGGGAGTGCTGCTCTCCATGTGTTTTGGACACAGCTCCCAGCACTCCTGACCATCAACTATGTCGGTTGGGGCTGATGGGAACTGAAGTCCAAAACATCCGGAGGGCCACAAGTTAGGGGAATCCTGTGCTGGCGCCACCGGGTTAGCTGGACTGTGGGACGGGCTCCTTCGGAGGCCGCCTCCGTGTCCTACAAAGGGCATCCGAGGCCAGTTTGCCCACAGGCAGGCAAGCACACGGTTCTCTGGGTCAACTGCACGCCTAGGTGGTCAGCACTGCGGTGGGGCACCCAGGCGTCTGGGACACCCTTCCGGGGGGTGGGGCAAAGAACTGCTCTGCGTGAGCAGCATCTCCGTGCGGAGCGGGCTGCCTGTCTGATTAAGCCCCTCTTGGGCGGGCAACTGCACCTGGTGACCGTCCACCTGCAAAGCCCCTGCCTGAGCCCGGGCCCGGCCCTGATGCTGCAGGGAGCTGAGCCCCGCAAGCCCCTCGCATGCCAGGGGCCCCTGCTGCGGGACGGCCAGCCCGAGCACTGACGTGGCCACGCAGGGGGGCGAGGCTCGCCGCCTCCTGCCCTGCTAACATGTCCTGGGGCGGGGAGTCGGCTTCGCTATTTGCAGCGTTTTTGGCCTGCTTGCAGGGCCGATCCTTGCCAGGCCCGCCGGCATCCCCGGGCCGGCAGAGTTCACGCCGGGCCAGCCCTGCTCTTGCAAGGGGCCGCCACAGAGCAGCGCGCTTCCGCCCCCTAGCGGGCAAAGGAAGAACCTCGCCGGGAACGAGCGGGCCAATCGGGGGCGCGGAAGGCGAGCCCGCAGCCTGGCACAGACAGGAGCCGGCGCCTGGAGCGGCCCTAGAGATCGGGCAGAGAAGGCGCCGCCACATTTCCGGTTTCCATGAGGACACTTCCTCATGCAGAGCTGCGAGGGGCTAGCCGCAATGCCTAGTCCTGCACACTCTCGCAGCCCCGCTCCTCTCACACACGAGCCCCTTCCCCGCACGTTCAACCGAGAGTTGGAAGTCTAGAGCCGGCCCTTCTCCGTGACTTTCCGCGCGCCACTCAGAACGCCCGGCTATGCGGGGGCAGCACAGCGCCGCCTGCCTGCGGGGAAGATGGCGGCGGGGGAGGGCGGTGAGGGCTCTCCCTCGCGCAGGCGCGCTGGAACGACCACGCGCGAGCGAGCGCGCCCAAGGGACGGCGGGAGAGCGAGCGCGCAGGCGCGTTTCTCTCACGCGCTCGCCTCCCCCTCCGCGGTTCGCCGCTCGGCCAGCCTGTCGGTCCCGGCCCGGCCTCGCGTCCCGCCGCCGCCGCCGCCGCCGCCATGGAGTGCCCCCACCTGGGCTCCAGCGTCTGCCTCGTGCCCGACTCGGCCAGGTTCCCGCAGGGCTCGCCTTCGTCGTGGTGCTGCAGCGGTGAGGGGGCCCCGGGGGCCGCATGTCGGGGCCGGGGCGCCGCTGCCGCCGCCCCTCCCCAGCCCGTGCCCGGCCGGCTCCTTTGTTCCCGGGCGGCCCGGGCGCCCCGGGCGCCCCTTTACCGGCCCCCGCGCGCGCCGTCGCCTGGATTCCCCCCTCCCCGGGCCCCGTCCCGAGGCCGGCCCGCCCCTTGCTGCTCCCGGTGGGGGGGGGGTCTCACTCGCTTCCTCCCGTGGGCTGCCCAGTCTGCGTCGCGCCCGCGCAGCGCGCGACCTCCCCCCCCCCCCCGGTAAAGTCGCCCCGGCAGGAAGCGCAGGCTGCTGGTGGGGCTGCTGCGATGGGGGCGCGGGCTTCCTCTGCCGCTGCGCCCCCGCAGGCGCACGGGCTTTGCCTCCCCGCTTCCTGCCTGTTGCTTGCACCCTCGGCCGCCTTCGTGGGGCTGGTCCGCCCGCACAGCCGCCCCGAGCTTCGGTGGGGGCCGCTCCTCTGGCTTTCAGGCCTTTTAAAGGCAAGATTGCAAACATCTTTAAATTGTCCGTAAAGAAATGTTGTGGGTGCAGGTTCTCGGGCCGACATTGCCTGCCTTAACTCCGGGCTCCCACATTTTCTTCCCCGCCCGCATCATGGAATTTGTCCACCTGATTAACTTTGTTGCACATGGCTTGTTTTTTCTTCTCTTTTGCTCTCTGATTTTTATTGGCTTTGAGCTTATCTCTTTGCCTCCCTATGCGACACCCTTCCTTTCACAAGGATTCCCTCCTCTGCTGCTCTTAGAGTAGCCGGTTAGGGGCACCTCTTTCTCAGCCCCTCTGATACTTCCCACCTGCTAGGTTGTCCCTTAAATTGTAAGGTTTTTTCCCCCAACAAATATATATTGTGCATCTCTTTTTCATTCTGTCCATTTTAAGTTCTCTCTCCTATGTAAGCTCCCACAGCAAATCCTGGACTGAATTCCCATTTCTCTTGCTGTTTTCTTCCTCATGTCCCACCAAGGCGAGGAGATGCGGGGCAGCTGTTGCTGGAAAGGATACGAGTCATGATGGCTTAGATATTTTTCTTTACCAAGAGGAAAGATATTTGCCACTGCCCCAACCTGGGATGGTGCCCCTGCCTGGAGACCTTATAGGGACCAAATTTTCTGCTGCATTTTAAGGTGGGACATCCACCATGCCTCCACCTCCCTGAGCCCAAATTTGCCACTTCAAATTTCTTCAGGAGGGCTCTTGACCTCCTCTTCTCCCTTTTGTTTTTGCTAGGCCTGTTTTCCCTGTGCCACTGTGTGGATTTGGGAAAGTTTGATTTGTGCGTTTCTGCTGAGCTTTGTCTAGCTTTTTGGGAGACTGCAGCCTAGCTGGCTTGCTCCCGACCATGTGCCTGGCAGAGAGACATTGTCTCTTTCAGGAACTCAGAGAGAAGGCGGGGAGGTTGCTTTCATCTCCGAAAGAATGCAGGAATCTCTTACTAGCTGCTTTGTTCTAGTGAGAGAGGAGTGATGAAGGAAAGAGGACCCCCCAGAGATGAGGTTGAAGAGGCTATGCAGGTTTAATGTGCTGGAAGGTGCAGCTTGTATTTTTGAGTTAGGCCATGTCTATGTGCTGGGCTAGAACATGCTGGAGGGTAAATGCAGTGCAGTAAAACATGAGCAGAAGAAAAAGTCCCAGCAGGAAATGTCCGGTAATGTGATTCCTCTGGATGTGTACACAGGGCCTCAATCAATATTTACATAATTAAGATGTATGTTAAAGGGAAATGTAAGACTTTCCATGTCAGGCCTTTTGTTGATTTAATGTTGGGAATAAACACAAGACACTTGTCTTAAGCTTTCAGTATGCGTCTGGTGATGGAGTTGCTTGTTCACATCTCTTCTTTTGAAGGTTTGTGCATTTCCAAAGGGAAGTAAATGGGTAGTAGAGTATTCTTGCTGCATTTGTGTTTAATTTGGCTGTGGCTGCACTTGTAAATTCTTCTGCTTCTCTAAGGAGCCTCATTCTTAGAACTAAGGAATTCTAACAAAAAGCAGCTCTCTAGAATTTGTAAATGTTAATAAGGGTTAACCTTTATTAACATGGGAGTTTTGCAATTCAATGGGATGTGGATTGCATCCATTGTGACTTCAGCCAGAGAAGGAGAACTATGCTAATGATTTCTGAGGTTCCCTTCTGTGGAGGAAAAATGGCTGCTCTGTGTTGTGTTTGAAGGCTGTTAGCTCACTTAAACCTTTGTAAATCCATCCTGGAGCGAAGGTGTGGTGGGTGTTGCTGCTGTATTTGGCTAGTCTAGTTACTTTACTCTGTAAAAAGTAGTATTAGAAGAGAACTTATTTTACACTGTACTGTTGTGGGAGAATAAATAGTCATGTAAATACAAATACTTTTTAAAAGATTTGCTTGAAATACTATGTTTACAAACTTACCCATAAGGGGTGGATCTCCTGACTCAGGGTTATCAACAGGAAAGCGAAGCTGTCATGCAAGATCATATGTCATGAAGATTCCTTCTTAAGGAAGGCCAAGTAGATAACATGACCAAAGTGAAACCTAATTAAAAAGCATTAGTGAAGCTTTGTAGATAGCAAATACATTCTGTGAGCTGTTCCTGTCAGTGGAACAAAAGTGGCTAACAAGGCTGATACTTGTGCAAACTTCCCTGTTGGGAAATCTGAGTCTGCCACAAAATTGGGTTCATTTGGTAGGGAATAAGTATGTTTGAAAAATATCCTGCCTTCCTTGTAAGCTGCTTTAGGTTTCTTGCACAAGTTTCTCCTTTCCATTTGATCATAGCAATCCTGTGAGGCAGGCAAGACTGAGAGTTGGTGACTGCCCCAAAATCACCCAGTGAATTTAATGGCCAGCGGGAGCCAGAACTTGGGTCTCATAAGTTGTAGTTGGACACTAACCCCCCGTGACACATGGGTGATGAGTGTGATGTGATGTGCTAGGTGGCTTGCTTTTGATTTATGTCATGTTACGCCGGGATGGTGAGAAGTGCATTAGCAACCCTTTTATACCCAAACCAGCTATTTTGTTCTTCCCATTTACAGTGTCTAAAATAGCATTTTACTAGGGGCTCAATAATAGTTGAGCATGTGTCCCATGTTTCATCACAATATGTTTAATATTTCAGATATCGGTGCTGCCATGTTTAATAAGATCTACCTCATAAAAATAAAGCATAATTCCCATTTGATATGATATTTTCTCTCTCTCTTCCCTCCTCTCCCACACATGCATGAGGCTCATCTGAATTGGCATAACTTCAGAAGCTGTCTTAATTTTATGTTATCAGCAGCCAGCAAATTACTGGGGGACCTGTTAGATCTTTATTCTCCCATATTATATTTGAAAATTATGTTGATGGAGTGCTGTATGGGAATTGCAGGGAACCCTTGATGCTGTTGGAGGAATATTCTGGAAGATGGTTAATGGGGCAAAGCTTTAATGCTACTTTAATGGGGCAAAGCTTTAACTGCCACTGTAATGCTCTTGTTGAAAATTCTGCCTTCTGCCCTAATGCTTTGGATATTCACCATGTGGTGTGCCCAAACAGTGTGAGTTTCTCCCTCTTGAGTTTCACTTTTTGCCATTGGTAAGTCAGGGAAATACACAGCATCAGAGTTGAAAATCTCGAAACACAAACGGGAAGAAAAAGACATGGGACTGTGTACTATTTATCAGTCGCCCCTCTTTGAGTAATCCAAACCACCTTGTAAGGAGCCTATGTATAAATTGGCTTTGAACTATGTAAGAAATTATTTGGCTCTTTGTTGACTTCTTGCATTATGGCGTTAGGGAGATTACCTGGGTCAAATCCCAAATTTCCCTGTGTGGGATTTTTAGAATGAAATTTCAGAACTCTTAATGAAATTTCCTTTTGTGTTCCTTAGAAAGGAATTCTGTCAGTGGGAATTTCTGAATATTCAACTAAGTTCGGCTGAATGCCAGAACATTTCACATAACTGAAGCGGGCTTAAAAAAACAAGCCCATCTTTTTACCAGTGTATAAACGTCAAGGTCTTGAGTTGTTTTGTTTTGCCAAACAGATGGTTTTCATTTGTCCTTTGCCGGCTGTGACGGCCACTCATATGGTCTAGGAATTATCTGTCTGAGTTGGCTAGCTAGCCTTTGCCAAGTGGAAACATGGCCCGGCGTCTGTCAGAGGACCATTGTGAAATATTTCAGAGGAGGTCTGTAATGAAGTAAATAGTTTCAGACAGTTTCAGTTCCTAAACTTCCCTTACATCATGCTGGCTAAAGGGCATTTAATACTTCAGTTTTTATCTTCCCAGACTTGTTTCTTTATGGCAGGCCCAGATTTATAAATGCAGAACTGTAGTAATGGCATCACGCCGTCTTTTGTATTCATCTGGCAACTACAAAGATAGAATTGTCAGCCAAGAGTGCTGTTCTGTCTTGGAATACGTTGGCCTATAGTGGATGCAAGAATCATCAAATCAGTACATGAGCACAAAGAAATTTCACTGTGCAAAGTGGTAGCGAAAAGCTCAAAGTGTGAATCTATCTCCTTATCAGTGGAAGATTTCTGAAATCAGTTCCTTCACATACTGTTTCTTGCTAGGTGTAGTGTGATTTATGAAGACTCCTTGCAAAAAGACTAAAACTGTTTTCAGTACAGCCTCAGTACTGTTTTCAGTAAGCTTTGAATTAAAAACAAACAAGTTTGAAGCCTTTCAGTGATGCACAAGTCTTTCAGTGTTGAACTCTGGTGCTTGAATGCGTTCCTCCTCTTCTAGCTGCACGTTGACCTTAGCCAGCCAGCATGCCAGCCGTTGATATTTGTTTGAGGCAGAATTATTATTTGACATCACAACAAACTTACTTTGATCAAGGATAAAACTTAGGGCATGCTTAGGTATAATTAATAGTAATCCTATCCTAGTTCAGGGTAAGTTAGGCCAGCAGGGTACATGGACCCCTGACATGTCCATTAAGATCCCACAAAGAAAGGACCCCAGAAGAGAAAAGAGCCCTGTGGAAAATAAAAGGTTGCTCTCTCTTTGTTCAGTATTACCTTTTCAACTAAGAGTAGGCATAGTTATTGGGAAGTGGAAAGCTGACATGTTACGGCAGGCTACAGAGGCGCAAACGTTCTCTTGCTCCTGAACCATTGCTTGGATATGCCAGTGCTGCTGTGGGGGAATTAAAAACCTTAAAAGTTGGGGTAGTGGCGATTGAGGAATTGTTTTGGGAGCATGCCACGTTGGAGCCCTGAAATGGCAAAGCAGCACTGCTGTTTAGGCAGCAGCGCTGCTAGGCTTGCTCAGCAGGTGCAGCCTTGGGGACAACAGGTCACCTGCCTTGCCATTTTTTTTAAACAGAGCAACCTTATTTATTTAGAAAATTTAGAAACCCTCTCAAACCCGGTGGTGCCTCGTTATCTAGAACAAGGCCCTGCGTTTATCTGTATAATCCTCTGAGGTATATTTAAGGCATTACTGCCACTCAGGTTCATAAAGGGGAAGGTTTGTATTTAAAGACTAACTTGGTAACTACAGGTGGGCAGGAATTCCATGGAGTGCTTCATCCCTTCTCTGCCTATAGAAATGAAGCAGGTTGCCCGGGGAGTTGAACCCCCTGCCTTCTTGCCTTCTGCACAGATTCAGTTCCACGTCCCTCCTTTTACAGCCCCTAGCAGGCCAGGCCAGTTCAGAAAGAGACAATCTTGTGATTCTGGGTTATTTATAAAGGTTTTTTGGTCTTGTTGATGGAAGTGTTGGGGACTGCGTTTCGGCGCTTTCCCCCTGTGGGCTCTGAAGATCTCCAGAGAGCAGAGGGATCCTCTGGAACAGTGTGGGATGAGCCAAAGCAAGGGCTACAGGAGGAAAGGGGAAATTGGCGAAAACAGAATGGTGCCTTCTGTTAGCAGAGACTTCTACTAGTTCAGGGACTGTTCTGCACACAGAAAAGGGCACTGCTGAATGTGATTCCTAAGGAAGCCGAGAGTTCAAGCCTTATTGCTTCTTCTTAGTCTACCTATGCTTTTTCTTTGCCAAAATGTAAGTGTGGTCTTCTGTGCAATTTAAGCACTGAATAAGTTAATGTTCTGCCTATTTTTAAGTTAATCGACAGTAGCAAGCGGTACTCTGAAAAATCCTTGCCTTGCCATGCACACTTGCTGGCTGATCTCTGCTGACTGCTTTGGCTGGACCAGCCTGATGCAATTGAATTTGTACAACTCATACCTTATTGTTCCAGTTGTGTAATGAAAACTCCCCAGACAGTTCAGGTGTGGTGTTTTTCCAACACAGTATTGCACAACCACAGAGAGGAATAAATTGGCTGTATTCACTTGTGCAACTCTTACCGACAGAATTGTTGGCATAGTGATAGGATAAATTCAGGGTAAAAATTTCCTTGAAAAAAGAGAAGCTGCCCCTGTTGCATGAGACTGCATTTTGCTGAAAGGGCCAGCAGAGACGCACTCTTAATTACTATTAAGAAATGAGCAGCAGATTGCATGGCTGCCGGCCTCCTCCCTTCCCAGGAGGAAATGATCTCCTACCGCCATAACAGCTGTTGAGTGTTCATTTAGTTGGCAGCAAAACCGACTGGAGTTTGCAGAACCAGAATTTGGAAATTTCTGAGCACAGCATTCTAGAAATCATAACTGGAGCATTAAAAATGACAAAGTTGTGTAGGGCCTTTTGTCAGAATGTTACAGATGACACTGGGGCTGTGAAAGGTTGCTTGAGAAAAGGCTTTGTTTTAGGCCTAAGAACCTAGAGTACAGATCTGGTTTATCATACAATAACATGCATTGTGTGCCATCAAATTGTCTGTGACTTAGGGCATCCCTAAACCATATTGTACTGACTAAATTTTGGCAAGTTGGAATTCTTTTCTAGATGAGGCTTTCAGTGTGTACTTGGCATCCCTCACAGGTGTTTCCAGGTGCTTCAGATGATTATATGATCCTCCAGTTTTACCTCTGTGTTTTCCTAGTACTTTCACAGGTTGTGGGCAGAAAGAGGGAATCTGGTTTTTTTAAAAAAATAATTGCAGCTCTTCATGTTGCACTATTCTGCAAATTCACAGCACCAGCTGGAGGTTATGTTCCCAGGTATTGGGGAGTTTGTGGTTTTTAGGTGAAGTTACTCTCCCCCAAAAAGAAAAGGCACATCATTTAGGGTGTGTCTGGATTCCCTCTCATGAAGGAGACCTGACTTTTCACAGAAACTTAACCCACGCAGCTGATTGTGCCTCTCAGTTTGTTGATCCTTAGTTCTCTGATTTCAGAATACCTCAATGAACTGTGTGCATTCTTGTAGAGGGAAAGAAGCCTACACTGGGCTGTAACTGGTTTGTGCTTCTAAGGTCCTGCATTTGGCTGGTCAACTAATGACCATGTATTTTTACAGCCACAAAAGGGTTTATCAGCAACTGTTTTGAAATGTATGCTGATTTCAGAAACAAATGAGTTAGCTGTTATGAAATGGGACTTTTAAAGTGAATTATCAATTATAATTAATAATTATAGGATTATTAATTCTGCCCTTCCAAGAGGTTCAGGATGGTGTGCATAACAGTCTCCCATTTAGTAAGCCTTTGAGGTAGGTAATAGGCATGTGACTTGGTTCAGGTTTTTACAGGGCTTATGGCATATCTGAAAGTAGTCTGGAAGACGTCTCCCATCCAGAGCAAGGGCTGATTTGTTGTATGCCTTCCTCATTATCAACTCTATCTCGATCACAGGCCCGGAAAGAAGTTAACCACTAAAGTTGCTCCAAAGAAGTTGGAATTTGGTCCTGGTGCTTAGAAAATGAATCCCTGTCAGCTTGCTAGTGTTCTAGCATGCACATACCTCATAGGCAATGGCTTGGTTAGAAAGGAGGATATAAAATATAGGATGGGTTATAATTAGTTTTCATCATCCCCGAGACACAGCAGTTGGGGTGTGAAGAAATGCTTCTCTCTTCTCGCAATCGTGCCGACCAGTTCCAGTGTTGCCTGCCAGCAGCCCTGTTCAGCTGTAGGCCTAGTTTGGGAAGGCACAGCCGGCCAGTTCGTTCTTGGGCATGTAGTGACGCTGCTTCAGTGTTGTCAGAACTGGTTAAACTATGGTTAATTAGATTGCAGCGATGGTTTGTTGAATTGGAAGTGGTTTCAAATTCCAGACTGGAGTCAAACTGTGATTTTCCTGATTTAAACATAATGGCAAACAAAAGTTACCCCAAATCGAGATGCTTTTTCATGGTCAAAAGAGGAACAAGTTCTTTGTAGAGTTTTAAGTGTTGAATCAGCCATCATTCCACCTATTTTTAAGTTAATCTGACATTAGTATGCAACACCTAGAAAACTTGCGCGTTGCCCCTGTTCTAATGAAACTGAAGGGCAACCTAGCAGCCAGCCTAGGTGAGTGTACCGGGTTAGGGTTAGAGTTAGAAAAAGGAGGTGTCCTGGTAAGGTTTTGATGTTTAGAATGTGTTTAGAATGGGCAGAAATGATGAGGTGTGCAGAAAAAGCTCCTCAAGGAAGGCTTTCTCAAAATCGCATTATTTCCAATGGTATTTTGCTCCATATTAGGGTTAGGGGTGTGCACCAGGGTAGGGTTAGGGTTATAAAAACGAGGTGTCCTGGTAAGATTTTGATGGTTGGAATGTGTATGAAATGGGCAGAAATGATGAGCTGTGCAGAAAATCTAGGCAAAGAAGGGTTTTTCCGAATTGGCCTATTTTTGTTGGAACTTTAGCCCTATATTAGGGTTAGGGGTGTGCACCAGGGTAGGGTTAGGGTTATAAAAACGAGGTGTCCTTGTAAGATTTTGATGGTTGGAATGTGTATGAAACGGGCAGAAATGATGAACTGTGCAGAAAAAGCTCCTCAAGGAAGGGTTTTTCCAAATCGGCCTATTTTCATTGGAACTTTAGCCCTATATTAGGGTTAGGGATGTGCACCAGGGTAGGGTTAGGGTTATAAAAGCGAGGTGTCCTTGTAAGATTTTGATGGTTGGAATGTGTATGGAATGGGCAGAAATGATGAACTGTGCAGAAAAAGCTCCTCAAGGAAGGGTTTTTCCAAATTGGCCTATTTTCATTGGAACTTTAGCCCTATATTAGGGTTCAGGCCAATCCTAGCAGCCAAACCATGATGTGCCTCAGTTGAGCTGATGCTTATGCACTGGTGAGGCGTCATGCGTGGTGCCTTGCAGTGCGGTCCTCACAACTTGGGAGGCTAATGAAATTCCGCTGCCAAGAGCCAGGCAAAGCTGCAGTCGGTATGCTACCTTCCTTCCTCAGTCAAGAGTTCATCATTTCCAAATTCTCCTCACAGCTGGTCTGTGTTTACAAGCAAGGATACCTGCTGTGTTCTCTTCCCTGCAATTTTAAATGTCAAGTGTGATTTTCAGTTTGCTGAATTAGGAGTGGTAGTTTTCAGAATAAGAGGCTTTTGGTTCCTGTGCTGTTCCATGTTATCTGAGAGCTAGAAAGTAAGCATCCAAGTAGCTTTTCTAAACAAGGGATTATTGCATCAAGGAAATGTTTAATACACAGATTGTTGCTTCACTGCCTCCTGGGCATTTGGGTAGCAACATGTTTTGAGGCTGATTAGGGAAGGGGTTGTGACTGCAGTCCAAGGTTGTACCTCCTTCCTCTTTTCCCGCATGTGCAAAACAACTTTCTGTGCTCTTGCTCAGCCAGTTTGATAACATCTTGATTGCAGAATGGAAAGCCAGTCTTTTACTGGGCATGTGAATACTTGGTAGATGATATTTGGGCTTCAGTGTGGTGCGGCTGAGAGCTAATTCTTCTTTTACAGAAGCATTCAGAGTAAACTTATAAACAGCCACACTATTACACTGGCTCTTCCCATATCCCCTGCTTCTGTTATGTAAATATTCCTTCTCTTTTCTGCCTAGTTGGTTCCCTGGAAGTGTGGACATTACCGTTTCTCTAGGTCAGCAGATCTTGTTAGTGTCGATGGTTAGAGAAGATAGCCTTTTTTTTTTTTTTAGTGTACTGCCTGGGTGTCAGGGCGGCAAGACTATATTGCCCATGTCACATCAGTTAATTGATGTTACATATGCTTAAAACTTGGCTGCCATCAGCTTGTCTTTCTGCTCTACCTCTCCACTTAACAGCTGTGACTTCATGTAGGTCAGTCGCTCTCTCACGGCCGGGACATCAGCTCCCATCAACCCCTAGCCAGTGACTAGGAATTCTTGGAGCTGTAATTCAAAATATATGGAGGGTGCCAGGTTGGGTAAGGCTGATGTACACTAATTACTTGTGAAGAGTATTAGTGTGTGTGTGTATGTGTGTGTTTGGTTGTATGCTGCCCCATTAGCCATAGTGTCTCTGGGCAGCTCACAACATAGTGAACAATATTTCAACAGCAGTTAAAAACACAGTAATGAAATATTGCATGTTTTCTGAAGGCCAAACATCATGTGAAGGTATACAGGCAAGGGGAAAAGGGATAAATGAAGGAGGAGCTTCAGAAGAGGAAGAAAGCTCGTATGGGGCCAAGCAGATGCATTGTGGGAAGGGAGTTGTGAGGCTGGCAATGAGATCAGAGCTGCAGGAAGGGCGAAATTGCTCATTTGTTTGAACTGGCCGGTTGTATTTTTAGCTGCAGCTTTAATTGTCTCCAAGAAGTCAGGCAGATCTTCAGACAATGGAGACTTGCAAGGCAGTGACACCAGGTCTTATTAAATGCCTGTTAGAAGTGCGTTGTTTAAAGCTGCCTTCAGGATTACCTGAAGATTCCTGGCTCAGTTCCTTTGTAGGGACTGTTTCCTGGTTTTATTTATCTATTTGTTTGCTTCATTTTTCAAAAGGGTTGTTAGCAAAGTCAGGAGAACATATAAACAGAAATACCATATACAATAAAGTAGAACAGTAAAACCAATGAAACAACCATAATAAGACCAAGTTCACAACAACCGTAATCAAGTTGGCACATAGGTACGACAGTAGTACGTAATAAAATACAATATTAAAACTAAAAATTAGCTGTTAAAATACCTGGAAAATAAAAAGGGTTTCATCTGGTGCCAAAAAGAAGAAAGAGTAGACACCAGACATCCGTCTTTGGGGAGCTTATTCCATAAATGGGGTGCCACAACTGAAAAGGCCCTTCCTCTGGTTGCCACCCTCCTTATTCCTTTGGAGGGGGCTCCCTAAGAAGGACCCCAAAAGATGATCTTAAGGTCCAGGTAGGTACATACGGATGCAATTTACTCGTACAAAGAAACGCCTTGTCCTGTTTATCTGCCGTTTTATTCTACTACAGTTTCCTTTTCCCTCCCATGTGGAAGCAAAAGACCCATAGAGAACTCAAATGCGGTTGGAACATAAAGCTCTACGTTTTGTATTTATTTAATTGGGTTGGATTTTTGAGAACTGAGGCCTCTGTGCTTAGCAAGGGTGAACATGGAAGTCCCTGTTCCGTTCTTCTCGCATATAAATTTAGTAGGTGTGCTTAGGCAAGGTGCTCCATCTGGGTAAGGCACCTTTGGCCCTCCAGAGGTTGCTGCACTGCAGTGCTCACCTGCCTTAGTCAACATAGCCTGGTTGAGGGATGATGGAGATGCAGCCCTGCTGTGTCTGGAGAGCCGTATATTGCTCTTCTCTACTCAGTATTGTTGCTTGGGCCCTGCTCTTTGTGATATGCATTGCAGCTGGTAGTGGCCTTCCTTATAGGTTTTTGTCAGAGTTGCTAGTGTAATGTGAAGAGTGAAAGTGCCAAACTCACAACCGGGCTAAATAGGAAGGTCATAATAGCTTGTCTGAAGTTTAAAAGATCATCTGACATGCCACATTTGAAAGCTAAATATTGTTTTTTGGCTTAGATATTTTGCTCTTTGAAACAGTGTCCTTAATGATTTGGAAAGATTGCTTTGACTGGCATGTAAATAAAAAAACAAACATAGCAGATTCCCAAGTTATTAAACTGTAAACGACAGCCTCTCTCCCCTCTTCCCCCATCTCTGTTATGCAATGGAAAATGTTAAAAGGATGCTGATGGAAAGAGGCATGTGACTCGATTCAGGCTGCCTTATGGCATCACAGATTCTTTTTGGCCGTGTCTCTACTATACACATACTTGAAGCTATGCTAAAAATACAACTGGACCAAATAGGCAATTGCTCTTGTAGGCACTTCAGTAGCAGCTTTCAGAACAGCTGCCTTCTTTGGTTGGTTTTTTTTTTTTTTCCTCTTGACCATTGCTGGAAAGGAAGTTTGATCAGAAACTCTTTAATTTCATACCTAGAAAAGCATGGTTATTTTTGCAAGTGTGACTATATTTTCAGCATGTGTGTGACTGCTCCGTTCTGGCAGTACATTTTGGTAAGGCAACTTCGCCACGGTTTGGTATCATGTATGAACTGACAAACTATAGTCAACCTCTGTGTGATTCTGCACTTAGGGCAGGGAGTGGGCAAAACGATTCATTTAGAAAGAACAGTCTCTTCCTATTAAGATCGTAAGTTTGCTTTTGTGGTGTTCTTGAACTTACTGTTAGATAGTTGAATATGCAAAAACAGAAAATTATGCAACAGAGGGAGGAAGCAGAGTGTGAAGTAGAGAGCATTTCATCATGAAATCAGAATAAATATGAATTTTAAACTTTAAATCCAGCCGTCCACCCCCTAGTTAACATTCACATGCCACCCACCCTCACTCTGCCAGATTTCTCTTTTCGGGTGCTACAGCTATCTCAGAACCACTGATGCTGTAAACATGCCTTGCGAGAAAATGTTTTGTTCCATACCTCTACTGAAAAAGAGGGCTTTACATAGCTGAGAAACGTGCGCGTGTAACCACATCACATACTGCGCAATTGAATTCATTGTCTGTCTGTTTCTGCCCCACAGTGTGCCGATCTAACAAAAGTCCATGGATCTGCCTGACTTGCTCAAGCGTCCACTGTGGGAGGTAGGTGTGGATCCCGCCTTGGCAAGAATGCAGGAGAGTCGACATTGCCTTCAGAAGCTCGCCACATTTGCACTAAAATAGATGGCGTCGTACTCGCGGCATGGTGCGATGCGGAGCCGAAGTGGCTGGCGCTCCGGCATGCCCAGGCAGGAGCAGAAGGGCTGGGCAGCCCGGTGCCGGCAGAGGCTTGGCCTGCCCGTCCGCCTTCAGCGCAGCGCAAGGAACCGTGATCTCACGCTTTGTGTTTGATCTGGCCAAAAGGGAGGTCGCTGCTGCTTTTAAGCTGGCATCTTTCCAGAAAAACAGTGGCTTCCTACCGTTCTGCTGCCCGTGTTTTGGGGGCAGTCCTTTAAGAGGCAGTCCTCTCCCCATGAGGAGATAGCTAGTCCTCCTCCTGTCACCCTGTCCTGCAACCTAAAACCAGATGTCCCTTTGACTTCTCCATATTGAGGTGCAAAATATTTCACAATTAGAACATGTACAGAGAAGAGTATTGCTCTTTACTTAAGTTAGCAGATAATTTGGAAAGACAAAATTGCCTTTTTTTTCAGAGGTCCATGTTGGTCCATATTGGATCACCACCACCAACAGTGACAGTAACAAAACCTTAATTGAGCAAAAATTCCCAAAGGCAAAGGTATGGCTATTTCTGCTGAAGTACTCATGAAACTTGCAGTATGTTAGCACTGCAAACCTGAGGGCGATGGTAATACGAAGGCTTGTGTGATTGCACCTCGAGTTCCTTTGCTACTCTGAGATTTATTAATGGTATTTTGGAAGACGCCTCCTGAGATCTTTTCCTATCATGTTCTTCTTTAAGATATGTAAATGGCCATGCAAAGAAACATTATGAAGACGCCCAAGCTTCTTTAATTAGCCACAAGAAAACAGAAAAGCAAGAGAAGGTTCAACATACGGTGTGCATGGATTGCAGTAGTTACAGTACATATTGGTAAGTTCCTTTCTCCAGCACTTCAGTGATAGTAACAGCATTTGTATATGTAAGTGGTGGATGGAGTCAGAGGGGGCTGTTTACTGAAGGCCATTTAATAGCAGGTTTAAATGGGGATTCCCTAGACTAGACTATTCACCACCACACTGCAAACTGTTTACTTACTTCTGTTTGTATGTCTGTCCCACTCTGAAGGCACAAGGTACGTAAAGAAGGTAGCACTGGTTGTCTGAACCAAATATCTTGGTTGGTGTAGTTCATTGAAATTTCCTTAAGCTTTTGTAAGACTATTCAGAGTTTGGTTTTCCAACCCTAAGCCCCAAAGGTTAGCCCAGATAATTAACTCCCACAAAGTTCTACACAGTTCATTGAACAGACTTTGTGAGTTGCATGGCTGAGTTTGAGCCAGTGTTTAACCTGGTGTGCCAGCAAGTGCCGGCCATCACATGCCAAAACTCAGGAAATAGCGCATTAGCCTCATTGCGCGCGGGACGAGGATGCACAGGAGCGAGGAACTCCTTTTAGATGTGCAGTTTGCCATTATGTGTGTTCTCAGCCACTGTCCTGTGCCAGCATTCCAAAGTGTGTGCTAATTCTGCGTGAAGCTGGCCTAAACGTGGACGTTGTGTGCGGGCTCTCGTGTGTGTGCTCTTGCCCTTCACGCCCAGCTGTGTCTGGCCTGGCCTGGCCTGGCCTGGCCTGGCCTGCACATGTCCAGCCAGCAACAAGATGGCGGTGCAGACGGTCAGCCAGACCCTCCCTCCATCACTTTCAGGTGTCTGATGTCTACATGACCTGATTCCTCCTGCTCCCTTGGTTGCTTCTTGTCGTTTTGGGGAATCTGTACATTTCGCTCCCACAGGTTTAGGGCAGAGTGCTTGGTTTCACACAGATCATACCGGTAGCAGCTGCTCCCCTGGGCGGCACGGGGATGTTGTGTGCAACCAGGTGATTTACCTTGGCTACCTTAACAGAAATAGCACATATTCTCAGGCATTTTCCCTTTATGTTGTCAGCGGGACAGCAGGAGGTATTGCAACCATAGCTTGTGAGTTTAAAACAGGCTCCCCTTTGCATCCTGCTTGCCTCCCGTGAGGTGACCTGTATCCCACTCACTAAGTTAAACAAACCTGATTAATGCAGTATGGCCTCGGGGGCCTTGTAGAGTTTGGGAGAAGTATGCAAGGACAGGAGTTCCACGGTTCAGCAGTTCAAGAAAGCACCTTTCCCTTAACATGCTCTTGCTACGTTACTTTAATGTTCCAGCTCTCTCTGCTTATTTTTGCCCCCCTCCTCTGGCTCAAAATACCTTTCCAGCCTTGACCTCCAGTGCAGACTGCCTGGTCCTGTTGTGGATGGAGAGGATATGGGGAGTTAGCAAAAATGTGAAGGCTTCTTTTTAAAGCTGAAGTATTTCTTGAGTTGGTGAAGTAAAAGTTAGAACTATCAGCTATTCGCCCCTCAACTTGACTCAAGCTATTTTGGGCAATGATGGGGACTATGGGAGCGCACGACCCTGGAGCCACGGGGGCCAAAAGATAAAGCCTCAAGCAGAAACTAGTTTATCCGCAGAGCACATCTAAGAGCATCTTGGCACATTATGCTTTCTTCATTGATTGCAAGAAGGGGAGTATTTTAGTTGGCTGTACCTTGTGCTCCTCGATTGACTTGGGCTGAGCGATTGAACCAGAGCAGGCCGGTTTCTGCTTTCCTGCTTCTGCAGCGTGTCACGTGGTGCTGAGAGCTGAGTATTTTACTAATGTCACTCATTATGGCCTTTTTGTCTGTAGAACTCCAGTTGGTCTTGTAATGGGGTTTTGAATTTCCATGCTTTGGTCTATTCCTTCCCCTCCCCCTTTGGCAGGAGGCCACACGGCTTTCTGTCTTGTCTGGTGGTTGCTTTGTAGTGCCGACATCTGCTGTGATTCGTCTTGCAGTCACTTCCTGATGTGTTCAAAGGCTTCCAGCGCGCAATCCAGTGGCAGCAATTGCATTTCCAAGCAGGCAAGGGAGGAGTGACTTTGTCTGGGCTTTCCAGCTTTTAGCCACTCCTTCATCTGCTGTGAAGCTGAGGAGGGGCCGTGTGTGGCCTGCTTGTGGTAATGCAATTATGAGGAAATGAACGCCGTAACCAGAAACAAAAGCAGCACGGCTGTCAGATATTTAGTCGTAGTCTGAATGGCTGTTGTGCCGTGGCAGAAACGTCCAGCTAGGGAGTTTAGTAAGTTTACATTTGAAACAAATGCCTCTCGGTCGGGATTTTAAAGCTCTGTCTGTGGATCTGTATGTGCTAACATGATTTTTCATAAGCCATGCTAGGACAGTGTACAAATTGTGCCCAGGCTAGAGACCATCGCTTCCCCGGTTCACAAGTGTGCTATCACTTGAGGCTGGAGAATCTAGGAGAAAGGCCGTGCGTGACTGAAGCGGCTGGGGGTGAGGAAAGGGCCTGGGGCTTGTGCTCTGAGCACATGGGCTGGCATCACCGGGAGTCTCCTCTCGGTCTCTCCAGCCGGGCAGGCCCTGCCCCGCAGTGCTGCTCTTGCTGAGGCATGTGACCGCCACTGGTGGCTCTTGGGTGGTCAGAATGCGCGCAGGAGTATTTTTAGTTAAGTCGGAATGCACCCCTTGAGCTCGTATCCTGCGAGTGCCGAAAGTCTCGGAGCCGGCGTGGGGGCACTCGGGAAGGGCAGGGGGCAGGGGCACACTCGAGCGAACCAGGTGGCTTGCGGAAACCCAAGCAACCCTGCCCAGTAGCCGTGGAATGTTGCCCGTCAAAGCAAAACCGGGTGGGGGGCAGAATGCCCTGCTGAAACCCCTCCGAGCTTTGCCAGTTCTCCTAGTGGGTAGGTAGGAATCCTGAGCAAGAGCGTTCCTCGAAGAGGCGAAACTTTTCATGGAAGGCCCCCCTTGTTTCCCTCCTTTAACGCTGCTGCCTCTTCAGTTCCTAAGGGCAGGAACTTTTCAGTCTGAAAGGAGGCGGTGAACGCTCTTTGCCTCTTCTCAACAGCCAGTTCAGTAACCCCACACTAGTGCCAGGATGGCCCAAGCTGTGTTGAAACCTGCTGGTTTGCTGATTCGTGTGTATTTTCTCTCTAGTTATCGCTGTGATGACTTTGTAGTTAACGATACCAAGCTTGGCCTGGTACAGAAAGTCCGGGAGCACCTTCAGAACTTGGAAAAGTAAGCTGTTTGCACCTTCCTTTGTCTGCAAGTTATGTACCTTTGTGGTGGCATTCAGATGTGCTGTGTCCTTCACTAGCTGGAGCAGAATGCATGTCCCTGGGAAGTTCTCCAGACCTCTCACCTTAGATGGGCTTGGATGCCAGAAGGTCTTGGGCTGGCCTGGAACCCAGGACCAGAGCTCTGTCACGGATGTTGTGTGTTTTCAAACGGCTGTCTTTGGTGAATGTCCGAACAACGCTTCTCTGAGCAGAGATGGACTCTTGTGGGAATTCTCTGCCAAGTGTCCTTTGACTGAGAAAGCAGTTTGTCGTTGTAGATGGGGATTTTTAATTCTAATTAGGACACGCTTGAGGGCATCTGCTGCAGCATAACCTAATCAGATTAATTTGGATATTATATGATTACATGCCATTGAAAATAGAACTGGGTTTGAGCCTCCGCTCTGGGGAATATGGAAATCTATTTTAAGAAAACTGTTTGCTAAAGAAAGGAATGATAGGTCTCTTGATTGCATGTCAAGGAGGCATTGCAGAAGGGAATACATGATTTTTAAGACATTGTAGCTAAATATGTATTTAGTGTCTTCTCCTTTGCATTCCTTAACATGTCCTAACAGCCAGTTTATTCCTTTTCTACAGTTCAGCTTTCACAGCAGACCGACATAGGAAAAGAAAACTTCTGGAGGGCTCCTCCTTAAACAGCAAATTGTTAAAAATAAATGTAGGTACAGGGTAATTGTTCTTGGGGTCATTGAGCCAGTGCTCCTAGCTTGATAGCTTTGGAACATGGCTCACTAATTGGAGGAGGTCATTTCCAAGAGGATGCCTTGGGCCCTTAGCATAGCTTTCTTGCGTGTTCTTGCCTGGAGGCCCCTGCTTGACATTTTCAGTACTGGCAATGCACATGTTTCTGCCTCTGGTCAATTATTGGACATCTAGATTTGAATATTGAAGCCTCTGCCAAGCAGGTGATGATTTCGGCCAACAAAAAGGCTTTGAATTTGCCTGCCTGCGCAAGGAGCCTGTTATCTGGCGGCTAGTTACCATTCTGCTTGAGGAAGGAAAGGTTCGACCCTTCCATGAGTGCTCGAAAGCCTGACGAGTCTGAATAAAATCCGTGACTCGTGTGTTCTAAGCAGTCCGCAGCTTATCCACATGGATGGCAGATGTAAACCTGTAGGAGTGGCTTCAGGTGTTTGCTTTTCTGTGCCCCCTCCCTCGAAGGGAGGCTGGTTAAAGGGGGAGGGTGGCAGTCGCAAGAGGGCTTACCTGTCTTGGCTGCTCTGGCTTGCAGGGGAGCACGACCACCCTCTGCGCCACAGGCCTTCGGAACCTGGGGAACACCTGCTTTATGAATGCCATCCTCCAGTCACTCAGGTACTCGCCGTTTCGGTAACATGCGATTCCCTCAGCTGGTTCTTGGGCCGGGTCGTTGGCATGCCTGGTGGTCTGGGTCTTCTCAGCTGGACTGCTCAGTGCGGTGCATCTGAACCGAGCCCCACGCAGCAGCCCTGCCTTTTCCACCCCCGTGCAGCTCTCCACGTTCTTGTCTCTCCGCATTCCCGCCAGCAGCACATGTGCGCAAGGCACCTTGTATCACCCGCGGTGCTGGAAGGGCGACTCCGCTGTGCTGGTTTGGTGGGCGTGTGTTCGCAGGCAAGAATGCCAAATGCAGCTCCGAAGGGTCCGCATGTAGTGTGCATGGTTTCTAAAGCTCCCCTTCAGCTATTCATGGCTGAATTACTCCCAGAGGAAATAGTTGTCCTGCAGTTTGCTTCCACTCTCGCTGCCACGTGCTTCCGGTTCACATTTCCATCTTTCCAACAGTAACATCCAGCAGTTCTGCTGCTACTTCAAGGAGCTGCCTGCTGTGGAACTTCGGAATGGAAAGACCGCAGGCCGGCGGACTTACCACACCCGCAGCCAAGGGGATAACAGCGTGTAAGTATCTGAGTTCTAGGGAATCGCGCAGATGATGCTCCCTGATGGCTTTCGTTTGATGGTGAGCGGAAGGGGGAGCGCTGGTATGTTCTGGCGCAGTCACCGTGGGACGACTGCCGCACCAGTGCGGCCCCAAAGATGAAAGGATTGGAAGCAGAGCCGGTCATTCGTAGGCTCTGCTTACTGGTGTGGGAAGGTGCCTCGCCTGCAAGAGACCAGCAGTTTGGCACAATCCTGCCAGGGGACTATGTCTGATAAAGCTGGAAGGGTAGTTTGTCCATGGGATCCTTTTTGTGGTGCAGGGAACGTGTGCTGCGGCTTTGCTTCCGAGGAGCATAATTTCCAAACAAATAATTTGTTTGCATGCGGTTGTTTCTTGGCCATCCGATAAGGAAAAACCGGAGTGGCATGAGGTGATCAGGGAGATACGTGTTCAAATAAATGTAGCATAGCTAAATTCACTAGTTAACTTTCTGTGCAGGTGAGCTTCAAAGCCCTCAGCAGCCTTAGGCAAATCACTCTTTTGGCCTTGGCTATTAACCGAAAAATGCGGACAATACTGCTCTACCTCTCCCTTTTTCCACCCCTTTTTAAATGCTGTTCTTCCTTGTAAAGACACAGGAAGAGTCAATATGACTGGGGCAAGCTACTACCCCTGGATCTGAGAGTGGATATGCATCTGAATAGCTGCCGAGACTGAAAAAAATAGCGAATTAATTCATTGATCAAAATGGAGATTGAAGAGGCTAACACAATACTGTTTCACCTTTTATCTGCCGCTGCCTGCTGTGCATGTCACAGTATCTTCCATTGCCCGCAGGCCACAAGTAAATAATGAGGGCATTAGCAGCACTCCAGACAAGATTTCTTTCGTGTGATATAGCGATATATTTACAGGATCAGTGTATGGTGCACGGATCTCGGGCCTGCCTTCCGTGGCATGTTCAGGTCTTATGCTAAGCCAGGTATCCTGACTCAATAGGCTACCTTGTGAATGAGCAGCTTGCTTCTACAAGCTGCCCCTTCACTCCGGCATCATGCCAGCATCTGTGTGTTCACCTGGGAAGGATAGCTTTGAGTTACAGCTGAACCTGAGATTATGACTGAGTGTTTTACCGGCCATGCCTGTTTCATTGAACACAAGGAAGTTTGGCAGGTCAGCATTTTCCTGGCATGGAAAGAAGTGGGTGGGGGAAAGCACCATCTGCCAGATTTCTAAACACAAAAGCTTGTGCTGTAATAAACCGAATAGCCTTTGAACAGGACTCTGGTTCTGATGCTGTCCGGTAAGGGTGCGTACGTATTTCAGACAGTCACGAGCGAAAAGCAAGAAAGCAAAGTAGGTGAGCGCAGCCATGGGGCAGTTGATAAAATCGGTAACTGGTCAGGGTTCAAAATCCATGCACAGGAGTGCCTGGGAGTCAAGTCGCCTTCCACTTCAGCCAGCCCCACAGCCTGCCGGCCTTCCTTCCTTGCTCTCATTCACTTGTATTCGCACGCATGCTGGTCCTGCAACACCGTTTCTGTGCAAATACAAGCACACCATTGTCGCCCATGACCACAGAGCCCCCGGGGTCTTTAACGTGAGAACCCACTGTGTTGCGTGCGTGTCTGAGGGATCTCGACTGGCTTCTTTGTGGTTCATAAAATGGGTATCTCACACGCTGGTGTCCAGTTCAGCTGTAACTGCAAAATAATTCTTATTCATGTGGTTCCACATTTCCCTAGCCTGCCTTGGAAATCTCTAGAATTCCTAGGTGTTTATCGCACTGCTTGGAGAAGCAGCGTAGCACAGGGTTCATGTTACTTTCTTCAGGACTTACATAGCTTTCCCTTGTTCTGTATTCTGAAATTTCCGATTTTTGTCTGCCTATACACTGGCTAGGTTGCTTACAAACTGAGTGGGAGTCTTAGTTATTCTGTGCACAGATTTTCAGATTAACAACAAGCTTTCAATTTCCTTCCCCAGTTCGTTGGTGGAAGAGTTTCGGAAGACGCTGTGTGCTTTGTGGCAAGGAAGTCAGACAGCATTCAGCCCTGAATCTTTGTTTTATGTAGTTTGGAAAATCATGCCAAACTTTAGGTAAGTCCTGGGAAGCAGCAGTAACAGCAACAATGACTTTGTGCATCAGTGACTTTCCCTGGAAGGAAGGCATTTTTGTTGGCTGAATTTTGTGTTACCTCGCTCTGAGAGCTGTCGCTCTTCAGGACTGTGCCCACTAATTGTCAGCGGGCTCTTGCTCTTCCAGGGTGCAGGTGGAGCTGTGACAGCAAGTGAGAGTGCTTTTGTTTGCTTGGTTAGGTCTAGCCGTGCTCAGACTTGCTGAGATCTCAGTCCGGGCCATACGACCTACGGCCTCACAAGCAAATCCAAACCTCAGCTTATGGGAGGAACTGCGGGTAGAAATACTCAGCTCCAGTAGGCCTAAGCAAAACATACTGGGCAAAACTTCCTTGATTCTCTCAATACTGAACTAGTTTCTGTCATCGTAGTTGTAAATTAAGTGGTGCAAAGAGAATAAATCTGTGTGCAGTAGGCATTTTGCACCCAGGCTGTCAAAGAGAGTAGTTCTCACAAGTAAATCCAAGTGTCGTTCCTCTCCAAGGTCTCCCTGTCCCGGCCCCCGAACCTCTTTCAAAGGAGCACTGAACCCTAGTAGGATTAATTGTGCAGAAGGTAAGTTGCTCCACCTTTTCAGGTAGTAAAGATGTTCTGTTAATGTGTTAACGCCTGTAGCAGTGCTGAAAAGATGCTCTGAACCCAGAGCCTGCGAAACCCAGGCAGCAGAAGGCCGCCTGCCCTTTCCGGGCGCCCGGGCAAATGAGAATCAAGGAAGTTTAGCATCAGTGGTTTCAGGCAATGGGCAGAAGCCCTGATCGTGTTTCCCATGATACTGCTGGCCAGCTCTCCTCCTCCTCCGCCTCCTCGCCAGTTGTTTGGAGTCAGAGCAAGGGCTCTGCCCCCAAAGTTGCTCTAGCAGATTTTCAGCACTGTGGGTTCATTTGCTTTTAACAGAAAGGGCTGCCCTGTGGGTGGGAAGGGATGTATTCCAGCAGCAAGGAAGTGTGGTTTTCCCCTCGGGAGGGACCATGCACCTCTCACTGGAGCCTCGCCTCCCTCTGGCCCCAGTAGTGGTGAGGTGGCGAGGGCAGCGCTCCTGCAGTGAGGGGGGGCCGTGGCAAAGGGCGGCAAGAGGCCCACCTCTGGCTCCTCGCGAGGTGCGTGTCATGGAGCGCGTCAGCCCGAGGCAGCTGCTTGGCTCCAGAGCAAAGCAAGCAGAAGGGCGGTGGGAACTGGGTGCTGTGCATGGGTGCTGCAGGGCGTGGGCCGAGGCGGGAGGGGACCATACCAAGAACATGCTGGGTTTCCTGGGGCCTGCTCTCCATGCTTCAAATAAGACCCCCATCCTCCTGTCACATGCAAGGCCTGGCTGGGCAGAGGCGAGGCTGTCCTGGGATCGGCGCTGCGAGCAGGGAGCAGCTTGCCTGTCCCGGTACTGCTTGGCCTGCATGGCGAAGGCGGGGGCGGGACAAACGGCCCCTCCGTGTCCTTGTCGGACCCCTCTCCATCAGAGCCTGGCGCACATTCAGACTTGACGCACCTGAGGCCTTTTGCGCCGGCTGAGGGGTGCAGCTTCGTCCTCAGGGCTGTGCCCCCGTGGATTTGCACGCAGGAGGTGCCCTCTTCAGATGCACCCGTGCAGCAGGATCGAACATGGCACGTTGGCAAGATCTCCTGCCGGGCTCTTTTGCAGCATTGGCTACGTAGGGGCTCTGTCACGGGGAGCTCGCTCAGACATTTGGCGTCTGTGCGCTTTTCACTGAAACGGCCCACGTGCTCCTGCAGCCTCGGTGTCAGTTACGGAAACGTGCGGTGTAAAACTGTCTGTGCGCACAGAAGTATTGGCGATACTCGTGGTGACCGAGGCACGTGCATTGAGCCAGGCGATGCCAGGCGTCTGTGGACAAACCAGCACCCCTTTTAGACTCAGCAGCTCAGCACAGGCCGGCCGTGCGCCACCTCAGTGACAGATGCAGGTGTTCGTGGGCAAGAGATGTGGTACGTTGCCCTCAGGCAGCCGGGAGGCCACAGGGGCCCCCCTCTTGGGCATGCAGGAAACTGAGCAGTGCAGCCGGAGCAAAAGGGAAGCCCAAACCACAAACGCAGACCATTCCAGCAGGCGTCAGTGAACACCAAACAACTGGAGTGACCGTTGACAAGGCTGCGAAACATCCGGCCAGTTTGTATTTGCTATTTCATTTTCACTGGGTCCTTTTGCATGTATTTCTCTTGCCACCGATTCTATTCTTGCCTGTAGAGGAGAACAGTTTTGAAGGGGGCCTAGTTAAGCCATCGCACACTGTTGTTCTTTAAGGTGCCACACGGTTTCCGTCATGTACGCAGCAGCCTACGCCAGTGCACCCCACGAAAGGCCGGGCATTACTGTTGTGTCAGCCGTATGCCGATTCGTGCATGTGAATCGTTTGAGACAGCCTTTGATGACGATCATTTGCTAATCCTATTTGCAAACTAGCTGCTTTGAGGAGCGCTGTGTCTGAGGCAGGATCAGGTGTTATGTGGGTTTCGCCTAGCGCTGGATCCGAGGTCTCCCTGCCCTCCAAAAGCACACGCCATGGCTTGATGCTGTCTGCTTGCACTAGAGGAGTTGGAACGGTAGAGCTGATAGGCGGTGAAGCATTGGCTTAATTGGGCACGGCCCTTTTTGGTGGCCCTAATTTGAGAAGCTGCATGGAGGATTTCTTGTGACCAGTCTGCAGCTTGTTTCCTATTCTTCACACACTTGATTTAAAAATAACTTAGTCTAGTAACAGAAGATATGGGATTATATCGGTAGCTGGCTATTGAAAAAGTATCTGTAAAGGCTTCCGTTATCCTGCAGGTTCAACAGGGTGGCCACAGGGAGCCCGTCTGCTGGCTTCAGCTCCCAGGGTGAGCGTCTGAAAGGGAAAGAGCAAAGCGCTTTCAGGAGACGGTTGTGGTCAGGGTCCCAGAGAACTTGCACTCAAGGCCACAGACTGAGTGCTGGCTTCACCAGGAGCAAAGTGCATTGTTTGCCGGCTCTAATTGATCACAGATCCCAGGAAGCCGAAATGCACCCTCGTGGCGTGAAGCGCGCAGCAACCGGTCTTCGTGGTGCCGCAGCCCCAAAGACAAGGGAGGCTGGTAGTGGGGTCCGTGGGGAGGCACCGTGTGGCCTTCCCGATGATGGGGAAAGCGCTCGCTGTAGAAATAGCTGTTCTGGAGCCTGATTGGGTGCAGCGGTCACCATGCAGAAATTCCGATCCCATGATTTTGCAGTGCGACCACAAGAGTGCAGTAAAGCAGTGCTCCAGGCGTTTCTGTGTTAGGAAGGATGTTACTCCGGTGTTACGGCGAGACAGACGTCACTGCAAACGTGCCTGCGGTGGCCTGTGCCGAGTCGGTTTTCGGGTTTTCCTGTTTCTTGGCTGGGTGGTCTGCAAGCGCCCCCAGGAGGCTCCCCAAGCCGCTTCCCCCTGTTGGTCCCTTCGTTTTTCATCCTGGTGAGAGAGCTGCAGTCTGGGCTGCCCCACTTTCTTGAGTTAACGCGCATGGTTACATAGACGCACGATTCCGTGAAAACTTGGGTGCTGGTATTGGGGGAGCAGGCAGGAGAGGCAGCTGGTTGCGGGGAGAGCTTGCCTGGAGTAAGGCAGACAAGCCCATCTGGTGATTTTCAGAGCCACGCACCCCTCTTTATCTGACACCAGAAGAGCTGCCCTGGCCCGCCCACTGCCCTGCGGGGTTGCACACCGATAATCAGCTGTGCCCTTCTCCCTCCCACCCCCAGATGTTTGCACCTTGGAAAGCTGAAAGGGGAGTGTGAGTGCAGTTGTGCAAGAACGATTCCCACTGAATGAGCCCACAATTTAGCTACCCTCTTGCATACACAGTATCTCTTGTGTGCATAGCTCTGCCCCACACTTCGAAAAAGGCGAGGAAGCACAGGAGTGGCCATGAAATAACACACCCCAAATGGGAAGTTCGTCCCACGTGTTTTTGTAGGTTAAGAAACTCTTACAAATTCAGGCAATGCATCTGAAATTGCCAGGGCGAACCCAGTCTTAATGAGCGAGTGTTATTCTGCACCAGAACGCCAGCAGCCTCTTTATTCACGGATGTGTTTGCATTAAGGGGGTACCAGCAACAAGATGCCCACGAATTCATGCGCTACCTGTTGGACCATCTGCACTTGGAACTCCAGGGAGGCTTCAACGGAGTTTCCCGCGCCGTCATCCTGCAGGAGAATTCTGGTCTCACGGCTGGCAGTCGATGCTGCATGTAAGACAGTTTTTCCGCAGCGTTGTTCCATGCCGTCCCTCCAAAGGATGCTTCATGAGATGTGTCGCTAGAGCCTGTGAATGCATCTGAAAAGTTCCTCGGGACCATTTCCTCACTGTAGAACAAAAAGTGCTAATCGTACAGCCAAGGGGAATTGAAGGCCTGGGCAGGAACAGTCAGCAAGAGTGGGGGTGGGCAGCGCTGCAAGACTATCCGGGGCCTGGGCCTGCGAGGGAGAGACTCTGGCAGCTCGCTGGTCCTGGTCGTGGTCCATGCATGCACTCCCCCAGCTGCTTCGCTCCCAGGAGCCGTGAGCCCTGGGGAAGAGCCCGCAGAGGGCAGCCTGCAGCCAGTAGCTCCCCTCTCCTGTCTGCTTCCTCCTCCGTAACTGTCAGCCATCTGGGACACAGCTGATCCACTTCCAGAGCCTGTGCTTGCCCTGGAACTGGCGTTTCCTCACCAGTTTATCTTTCTGGCGCTTGGGCTCGGCTGGAACACCCATGTTGCCGGTAGGGCAATGTCAGCAGCCCAGCCTCTTTAAACAAGTTGCCGTTCCAGTTCTTTTCTGTGAAACTGGAAGGGGCTCAGAGGGCACAACAGAGTAATGCTTCCTGTGGCCCTCTTAGGCAGCTCCACATACAGTCCGACGAGTTTCTTCTCCTGCTTTGTCTAGAAACGGCACTTCGACAGTTGTGACAGCTATCTTTGGAGGCGTCCTTCAGAATGAAGTCAACTGCTTGATATGTGGGACCGAATCCAGAAAGTTTGATCCATTCCTAGGTAAAATATGCCAAGTTTATATCCTGAAAGTGGCACTCAAGACTTCTGACACGAGAAACTAATGTGGAATTCTTCTGTTTAAGATCTTTCTCTAGATATTCCAAGCCAGTTCCGAAACAAGCGTAGCAAAAACCAAGACAATGGACCAACATGCACGTTGCGGGGTAAGCTTGCCATGCGCGTTTTAGTTTTGGTCGTCCATCTTCTGTACTGGATGCGCTTAACCTCTTCTGGGCTCTGCGGCATGGCAGACTGCCTCCGCAGTTTTACAGACTTGGAAGAACTCGACGAGACGGAGCTGTACATGTGCCACAAATGCAAGAAGAAGCAGAAGTCCACCAAGAAGTTCTGGATTCAGAAGCTACCCAAGGTGAGGAGGCATCCGAACAGAACCGCCAGTGTCCAGCCACTGTTCCCAGCCATGGTTGTGGGTGTGACCTGGGGCTGCAGAACGGCTCCTCTAGTTTTTGTCTCACTCCTTCTTAACGCCTGTGCACAAACCGCTCCATCTCCAGAAGCCGTGCTCTGCTCTCACAGGTTCTGTGGCGTGAACGCTCCTTCTGCGCTGCCTTGTTGCTCCCCGCCAGCCCCCCAGGTGGGCGTATGCGGTTGGGCCTCTCCCGAGGGCCCACGTGCCACCCGCGCTCTGGCAGAGCTGCCTCCTTTCCCCTGTTGCTGCGCAGCCGCCCTCCTCCCCCTCACTTTCGGCTCCGGAAGACGATCGGGTGGCTTCCTCGGGGGAAGGCTGCCAGGGACTGTCGACGGCTTGAGTGTGAAGCTGCACATTTTCCTGTTTCCAGTGGAGGCGCCAGAGGTTGGATTTTGTAGCACCTCTCCGTTAAGGAACCTCCGCCATAACCTCTTGGCTTGTGTGCCTCCTTTAACACTTCAGGTGCTGTGTCTACACCTGAAGCGCTTTCACTGGACAGCCTATTTGCGGAACAAAGTGGACACGTTCGTCGAATTCCCCCTGAGAGGCCTAGACATGAAGTGTTACCTGCTGGAGGTACAGTGACCCTCACGAGGAATAGCCCCTGGGAGGGCCCGGGCGCTGGTGCAGTCTCAGTTCCTCTCTCTGTTTGTCCCCCTGCCCCTTCCCCCCTGCAGCCCGAGAACAGTGGCCCCGAGAGCTGCCTGTATGACCTTGCGGCTGTGGTGGTGCACCACGGATCAGGGTGAGTACGGTCGCGCGCCCGAGAGGGTGCCGAGGGGCTGCCTCGCCTTTGCGATTAGTTCGAAGACCCCTGGGCTCTCCCCCAGGAGGCTGGCAGGAGGCAGGGGGTGGGTCTCTCGCTCACCGCAGGCATCATGGCAGGGGAGAAGATCGGGATTTGCTTTATTTTATCTTGGTAAATGAGAATGGAGCAATTGTAGAAAGTGCCCCCCTCAGAATTGCTTCAGATCATTCTGGGAAGGCTGGGACACCCCCCACCCCACCCCAAGGAACACCCCGTGCAGCCAGTTCTTGCCTGCTGCTTCAGTGGGAGGCGTTATCCTGAAGGTCCCGAAATTCCCTCTGGAGGACACAGGAGGGTAGACGGCACGTGCCGGGGAATGTGAGGAAGCTTGGCACGGTGCTGGCTTTTCACACAGGTCTGAGCCGGTACGAATCTACAGGTGAGGTTGTCAGTGTCCCCCCTGCTTCTCCAGAGTCCTTGGTATAATTCCGCCTTTCCTCTTAAAATCAGGAATGAGAAGCAGAGCTTTTGCTGAAGGCCTTGGTCTGAACAGCAGACCGACGTGCTGGCCTTGCGCGCTTCTTCGGACCCCTTGGCGAGAAGTGTAGTGTTTGGAAAGAGCTTGTACCGGAGGGTGCTTTTGCTGTCGGTTGGCTTTCCGTGGGGCTAGGCAGCTGGCTGGGCCCGAGGTTCCCCGTGGTTCTCCTCCTGTTCTCACGCGATGTCTGGTCATGTTCTCAGGGTGGGCTCCGGCCATTATACGGCATACGCAACTCACGAGGGCCGCTGGTTCCATTTCAACGACAGCACCGTCACGCTGACGGACGAGGAGACGGTGGTGAAAGCCAAGGCCTACATCCTTTTCTACGTGGACCGACAGGCCAGACCTGGATCTGATAAACTTTAATACCTCTTCCTGCCCTTTGCCTATCAAGTCCACGGGACAAAACATTTCCAATCCTCCACAGATACTTGATCCAAGACTCTTGATTTCATTGTGCACTTTTCAAATTTTTCTCGTGGGTTCTAGTTTTACTTTGTTGGTAGTAGCATTTGATTTGTTAAAAGATGGACACAAACTAACTTGGTTGTTAGTGATACCCGAAAAAAACCTCAGCAGATACTGATTCGCTGCTTTAACTCAAATTTTATATATAGTTTCAAGAGCTACTTTAGTGGTTTGACTTTTATATATGAATATTCCAGTTTGCTTTCTAAAGGCACATCTACATCAGCGAAACTTGAATCCTTTCAGTAAGCACAATTGTGTACTCAATTATGAAAAAGTTTTCTCAGCTATTATGCAAGACCTCTTTCCCTTAAGATCAAGGTGTTATAAATATCGGTCGTGCCCTGAGTGCACGACCTGTGGACAGATTTTTGGCTGCCTGTTCAAAAAAAAAGGATGAAATGTCGTCTTGTTAAGGGGGCCATGTAACTGCTGCTACAGTTCTCCATGGAGTCTGCTCTCGTTCAGTGTTCCCCATGCGTTAGCAACTGGCTGTCTTGTTAGCAGTAGCAGGCGATTCGAAATTTAACAGGCAACCTTGCCAAAGGTTAGAGCCAGCCCCTGACAAGCGGAAGCCCATTAGCACGGCGGGGAGGCGGGGGTCGTCTTTCCTCCCTTCCCTTCTGCGGTCCTGTGGAGTTCTTGAAGTGTTGCAGAGCGTGTCCTTGCTCTTTAGGACAGATGTTGAGCGGTTCGGGTCCACGGAGAGAATCCTTCCCCTCCCCGTTGCTCTGATGGAACTGAATCCATCAGTGGAATTGCCGCGTCCACTCCAGCACAGTGACTAAGCTACCAGAAAACCTCAGGAAACGTGACTTTGGTAGACTTTCCTCTCGATGAGTGTATAGAATCATTTCTTGAATGTGCTGGACGCTCCTTTCTGGAGGCAGAATGGGATGTATAAAAATTCCGTTCAGGCAGCATCACGCGAGCAGAAATTCTGGGCGGCTGTAAATCTGGCCCGGCCAGTGCAGGGCTGCGGGGCGAGGTGTGCCCCGGGCCAGCCTTAGCACGGGGTGGCGCTCCCGGTTGGGAGGTGTGCCACCCCCTCGTCTGCTTGTCTCAGTTCTGCGTTTCCCGTGGCATCTCTTTGCCTTGTGTCTCATGGGCGACGGGTGAGGCTGCCGCCAGCTGGGACAACTTGCAGAGATTGCAGTCCCGCGGCGTTCTTTTGCTTTCTGTGGGCCGCAATGAAAGCTGATCTGTGCGGGTGTTGCTGGCTGTTTTGAGGAGCGAGAAACTGGCCGCTTCCGGCTGTGCCCGTGTGATTTACACCAAGCTGGTGTCCTTGCCTGCCCGTCCCTCGCAGAGTACTCTGCAGTGCTGGACTGAAAGAGTCCTCTGGTTCTGCTCTTGCCATCTAGGCCAGCAATTTTGTTGGGTAGGACTAGAGGAAAGCGGATGCCCCCGTCTTGAATGTTGCTTTCAGAGATGCAGATTGCCGAAGGTTCTGCTGTTGAGGTTGGCCTGGAGCCCTGAATTGCTCTTTGTTTAATCTACAAGGCAGATGGGAAGCATCCAACCAAAGATCTGCACCAGAATGAATGGCCCCCCTTCCAACGGAGGTTCAGAAAATCAAGTCAATGTGGTAGCCACCACCGCAAAGAAAAGTGGCGGCGCCCAGAGCTACCCCTCCGTCGTCTCCTTGCTTCGCTGCCCCCTCCGGGTTCCTGCAGTGGGGTCCTTCCCGGGACACGGTGTGGGCTCTTTTTGGAATGTGGTGCTGTCGGTGCGACGCGTTTCCTTGCTGGTTCGGCTCCAGAAGCGAGTTACAATGGGAGCCCAGGCACATGGGCCTGGGACAGAGGAGCCCTTTCTCAAGCTGACCCCCGCCCTGCCCCCACGAACACACCCATGGGCGGCAGTGTAATCGGTGAGTTGTGGCAACACACGTTATTCTCTTCCTGGCGGAGATTTGCTTATCCACTGGATTCTACTCAGTGAGTTGTGTCAAAGTGACAGATTTGAAGCAGTCTCGGTGTGTGCTGCACCCGAAGGAGTATTGGATTTTTAACCCTTTTTCTATAGCTTCTGTTGAAATAGGAAAGCGAAGGGAATCCCCCCCTTCCTTTCTGCCAAATGAGCTGCTAGGCTTCGCACTGCCACGCCTGGAAAGCCCTTGGCGGGAACATGCAGCACCGCGGCTGAGCACACAGGTGCGCTCTGAGAAAGCACCGGCTCCCCTGTATTAGGCGCTCCCTTCTGGCCCTCTGTATGCCCTCTGCACCCCAACGCCTGCAGCCCCTGAAGGCGCAGTGCCCCCTCCAGAGGTGCTCAGACTGTCGAGCTGTCCGTGGGCCCAGGCTCTGCTGTCGTGCAAAGAGTCGCTGGTTCCAAAAAGACACCTCCGCAAAGGTAAGGTGCAGCCAGATGCTAAGGCGCTCGTGGCGGCCGGCTGGAAACAGCTGCGTGGTGGTGTCCCTCCCAGGTCCGTGTTTGTCTCCCTCCCGCGCTCACCTGTCTGCTGACCACCTGTCGTCCCGGTGTGCCATAGATGTGATTGTTTGCTTGCTGTTCAAACCTGGTCTGTAAGCCTCCTCGCCTGGCCCCGCCGAGCGCTTCTCTTTGCCGCGAGCGCCGTGGGCCTTACATTGCTCCCTCTGGAAAACCTGCCATTAAAGTCTTTTCTTCTCTCTGTGCTGGATGTGCTAATTGAGGGTCAAGAGCCGCTTCTCCTGGGTATTGAGGCTGCGTGGTTTCTGGAAGAGGGGCTCAGCTGCTGGGGGCAGAAAAGACCTGCCCTCCCCAGGCAAGCGGTATGGGGCTGCGGCACACGCACGGGGGCCAAGCTGTGTTTTGTGCTTATGCTCTGGCTGGATCTGGCCAACACCGCGTGTTGAATAGGCCCAGCTGCTGGATCCTCCTCGGTGGACAGAGCACAAGGCTGCATTGAGTCTCTTCTGGGACAGCGGCTGCCTGTGTGCCATGGGCCTGCTCAGGCATATCGTTTGGGACGGCTGGATGGAGCGTTCCTCCAGAGCCAGCGCTGCCGGCACCCATCCTGCCTTCTCTCTGTCAGGCTTCCTTTGTTGCAGAGCGTTCTCAAAAGCACAGGTTACCACCAGCCCTGGGGACCGGGTGGGACTATTTGAGGCGGCACCTAGCTGGAAAGGAATGGGGAAAGGGGTTGCCCAGAGACCCGGGCCACCCAATCCAGCACTGTGACTAAGAAGGGGCCTTGGAGCCTGCACGGTCTGCTCGGAAGGGAGGCGCTGCGGGGTCAGGACTGCCTCCGTTCTCTACCCGGCTGCGGCTCGTAGGGGTTTCAGAGCAGCGCGGGCTGCCTCCAGGAAGGAAATGCCCCTCCTGGCCCAGCAGACACGCTCTCCTGCTCGCCCTGCTCAGCTAGCAGTGACCAGTGCAGTGCTCTGCAGCCAGGATCCCTGCCGTTCCCGCTGCAGCTGATGGAGTACTTCCCTCCCATTGGGTCTGTTCTGCCAACGTCACCAACCATTCTCAAAATGCCCCATGGGCCGTGAGCATCGCTCAGAGCCTTATGTGTTTCACAGGATCACAAAGCCACTAGCTCCCTAACAGCGTGCTAAACAAGCACAAATCGGCTCCGAACAACACACACAAGCTCAGAGGCAAATAAATCCTTTTAAGGCAAGATTCGATTAAACTAAGCCATTTTGTCCCCAGTGTAGCCATTCCAAGGGGAGAAGCAGCTGCGGCTGCAACCAGCCTCCCCGTGATCCTTGCCCTTTTTTGAAACGTCCTTCCCAGCTGCTGACCAAAATAACCTCCGTTCCTCTCCATATTTGTGCAAGACACCAAGAGTGCCTCGGGAGCAGGTCGGGCCTCCTCGCTGCGGCATGCTGCTCTTAACTCCTGCAGTCACGGCGATGCACATCACGCAGCTCAACTGGGAGTGCCTGCTGCACATTTTCTCCTTTCTGGACAAGAACAGCAGGAAGAGCTTGGCGCAGACGTGCCAACGGCTGCTCAGGGTGTTTCAGGACCCCTCGCTGTGGCATCTGCTGCAGTTCCACTCGCCTGCCGAGCTCACCAAGGGTAACTTCGTGCTGGGACCAGCCTTGCGCCACCTTTCCATCTGCTGGCATTCCAGCCAAGTCAAAGTGTGCAACGTTGAGGACTGGATGAAGAACACGTTACAGAAGGATATTTGCAACGTACACAAGCACATAGTCAATGACTTTTTACTCCAGGTTTGCAACAGGTAAGTTCCTGAGCTGCTGTGAAATTGCATTGGTGGGTTGCGGAAGAGGTGGGACTTGGGTTGGCTGCAATAGGGCTGACGAGTACGAGGCTTGTTGATTCCTTCTAAATTTATTTGGAGTTAAAAGTGCTTTGCTTCAGAGTTCTAGTACCTTTGTATAATGTACATTTTAAATACTCTGAAGGCCTTGTAGCTTAAACTGCCATTCCCAGTTTTTCATTTCTAAGGAATTTTTCTTCAGCTACTTTTAAGATGAAAAATCCAGCATAGCAGCTTTCTGAAGGGCAAGTTATGGACTCGTCTAATCCCACGGAGTTTCCAGTGCTATGCAGCACAGCTGCCCTGCCATTCCAAGCATTTTTCAGGCAGATTTTCTTGCTTCACAGCTAAAGGCACATGCTTTTAGCCATCCTCCTCCTGTTTCTCATCAGGAAGTTTAACTATTTCATGGGCCTGAACAGAGTTAAAGAGAAATGGGTACAAACCAATCACAACTACTGTGAAGTTGTGCTTGTTGTTACCCTCCCGTGACTTGCCTGTATCCACCCCAACAAATCTTTACCAATAACCTTATTTTGCAAATAGTCAGAAATACACAGCACAAGCTTGATGGCTTTCTTCTTGTTGTGCACGGCGGAATCAACCTTCGATGTATTAATTGTGTGTCTAGTGCATATAAAAATCGTATAGTTCTTGGGTAGAGTGGGCTTAAAAAGAGATGCATCTTTCGCTCAGGAGAGAGATGCATGAAACAATTCTCCCATAATGAAGGCCCGTCTAACTAGTTTAACATTCAGTCTGCTTAAGGAATTGGGTCAATATGCTGGGTAAGTTAGAAGGAAAAGCAAAAGAACTTGTGTGCAAGTTTTGCAGCAAGTGCCTTAAGGCATCACCTGTCTAGACTAGTGTGTTACGTAGATAGGAGCCAGAATTTGGAAAAGCTAAGCGTGGGCTAACTCAGCTATGCAAAGTTCCTCTTTGGGCATTTGAGTTCAGACAGATGGCCTTTGTTCTCAACTTCTAAATTAACCTTCAGTGCTTCTGCTTTCAGGTGTCCAAACTTGGTGTCTTTGAAGCTCTCCGGATGCGGCCATGTCACCGACAGTTACATTGCGTTGCTTCTCAAGAGGTGCTCCTGCCTCAAAACTCTTCAGCTGGAAAACTGTGTCCAGATTACCGACCAGACGCTAGAAGCTGTAATTCTCCATGCCAACTCCTTACAGACTCTGCATGTGGACTTTTGTAGGAACGTAACCCAAGCTGGTTTGCAGCAGGTCTGCAGAAAGCATCCCTCAATAATTCTAAAAGCAGAAAGAAGTGCAAACATGCTCCCAGACAAAAACCCAGGTGGCTGGGCATCCGAGAAAGCATTCAAGAAACTGCTGTGGCACTAGCTCAGTGCAGCTACAGCAACCAGCACAAGGTAAGAGAACTGGTACCTGGAAACTTGCCTATAAAAACTAAAACATGGGAAGGGCAAAGTCCCGCTCTTAAGGATCCGGCAGTATGACTGTCAAAAATGGGTGATACCAGATTTTGGATATAGCTAGAAAAGTTTGAAGAGTCAGAGTTTTGATCCAGTTTCCCAGCTCGCAAGGAATGTTTATGATGAGAGGGTGCTTCATTTTCATAGGTCATGCAGAGTTTTTTTAAGTAATACCTTGCGTAACCAAAGCTTGTTCAACACGATCAAGAAACTATTCCCAACAATGTGACACAAGCAAATTATGTTCTCTTTATGAAAGCTTCTTTGTTCAAGTCATGTTGGACTTTTGACCAGGTGCTGAAATTCCAACAGGAGGATCATCTCCAAGCTACAAAGAACGGGGCCTGCTGCAACTCACAGTAGCTTTAACCTCGGTGCCAGTGCATTACTTTCTTCAAGTCATGTTGTTCAGTCAAATGAAAGATGCATTTTAAGTGCAATTATCCCAGCTGGGTTTATCTTAGCAGACATCCACTGCCAGAGGTCCAGTAATACTGTTCTGCGCTATGATCCATGTTATGGCAGAAGCCTGCCATACCTTACTGCCACTTAACCCTTCTGGGATGGGTAGAGAAAGAGAGCTATCACAAGCTGTGTCTTCATTGTTACTCCATCCAAAAGGGCAAAACATCTTGGAATTCTTTCTTAGAGTGCTCTAAGTTAGATTTTATGTGCAGGATTCAAGAAGGCTGAGTAGCGCCTACATGCTCTGTAGAACTTTGTATACTCCAAGTTGCGAGACAAAATGCTCTTTTTTATCGCTGTTGGATGTTTTATGTAGGCTCTGACGGGAATGAGTTCCATGCCTCCCATGATGTGAATGGGTGTAAGTGGCTCCTTCCAGATAGGGCCCTGCTCGCCGTACCTGGTTTCAACCGTTAAAATGATGTCGGCAAGCTAATGGGACCAGGAGTGACTCACCCAGCTGCAGCTCCCAAATAAAGATAATACGGTAAATGGAAGCTTGGCATGGCAAGTGGCAGTTCTCAGTCAGCTCTGCTGCAAATACTCAAGAATCACTGAGAAACCGCTCGTCAGTTCTTGAATTTGCTTTATTTTCTCTGCATAAGGAACCCTGCACAGGCATTTCAAATTAAAACAAAAATAAATATATGAATATTCATGTAAAGCTGTCCTTTCTAATGAACAATTATACACAATGTACAACTCTTCATGTTCACTGGGAGGGCTTATCAGTGTACCATTCCCAACAAAAAATGTACCGGAAAGGCTCCATGCAAACTTATCAAAAGTGAACAAAAAATTGGGGGGGAAAGGGAAAAAAAAAATACCTTACTGTTCTCACTTTTTTGTATTTTTGTTTACAGTCACAAAAAATAAACACACCTAAGTTCTGTTACATTTAGAGTAACTAAAAAGGTGGCCACTGTTTTATGTTTCTAAAACGTCTGTGGTTACCATACAGTGGTGTCAACATGGAAGTCTGACATCGGGCACGATCTGAGAAAGGAAGATGATCACCGGCCACAGAGTTAATAATCTGTGTCCGAGCCCTCGGCATTGTCCACGTTTCGGGACAGCATGTAATTGTCCATATCAATAGACCTGCAGTTGTTGATTGCATAGCGCAAGCGCTCGGCCATGATTAGCTGGCTGGAGTAGGGGGGGAGCCTCAGCTGAAAGAAACACGTCTGTGAGGTAGGCAAGCTGTCGTAAGGCTGCGGAGAGAGAGGCGAGAGAAAAGGGGCAGCTGCTGTTAGCTAGCCAGGCAAAGGGTGTCACAGGCGCTTCCCGCGAACAAGGGTGCCTTTCTCTCAGTGGGAGACGCAGCTAGTCAGGCTGGGGTTTTTCCAGCCTTCCCAGAGTGCTCGGGACCTTCAAAGCTCAAGGGGCGGCTCCACAGGCCCTCCTCCTCCTCCGCCTGGTCTTCTCCTGCCATCGCCCCCGACTCAAGAGGCTGCAGGGAAGGCAAGTGGCAAGCAGGGTATGGGTTTTCAACCACCTACACGGTGGGTCGCTCTTCTCCAGCCTCACTTTGCTTGGGGCAGGATGAGAGGCGCACCCCCTAACTTCTCCTGACCCTTTCCTAGTTTGAAGGGGCTTCCGTCCCTCCTCACAGTGCACAGAGATTTCCTTCCCCAGGTGATGCCTGGGCTGTTCCCTCCCCACCACCTTGCACAGACCAGTGCTGGGACCTAGTGTCAGCCCCGCTGGCCTCCCCCCACACCATCCGCGTCTCACTTCCCTAAACCAGGAAATAGGACCGAGAGCTCCCATGGGCTGCCAGGATTAGGGAGCGGCCCATTACCGTTCTTTGTGGATTAATAAGGTGATGGTGGGGGGGGGGTCCACAGGTGGGAACTACTAAGCAGGCAGGGCCACCACGTTTTTGGGATGGTCCTGTACAGCAGTCCCTACATAAACATCACTTTTTAAGCTTCTCTTGGGAACTTGTTTCAAGTCCAGCATAAAGGAGCTTCTGCTCCAGTGCAGGATTAGCAGCCAGAGAAGCGTCTAAATGAGCCAGAGGAGGAGGGTGCACTCCCCTGAACTCACATCTCAGCTAGCTTCAGCCCCCGCTCCCTACTACGCATGTCCCTTTTCCCGCTGGCTTCTACCACGGGATGAGTGGGGCCAGACAGCATGCAAAACAAACAAGAACTGGCACCTTACCCTATCGACCTTCATTATTTGGAAACGCTGAGAGATATCAGCTGTGTTGGCTGGCAGGCGAGTTCTTCCCGAGACAAATCTCATGAAAAGGACACGCTCCTCGTTGGAAAACTCCTCGAGAGTGTGCCAGAACCACTGGACCAGCTGGTGCTGCTCATCCACCTCCCGGTACCGTACAACCTTCTTCAGGACGTCGACGGAGATCTCTGGCATCCCGCAGACCATCTGCTCCAGCTGCTTGGCGGTGAGCAGGGAGAGCAGCGGCACCGGGACAATCCACGACATCCCCTCGCGCACAGCAGCCACCTGCAAGGCGTGGGGAGGGGCCTCGTGATGCCCTCGGCCTGAGGGAGGCGGACGCCCCTTCGTTCCTGTCGCCAGCCCTGGCGCGCCCGCCCTGTGCCCCCTCTGACCCAGCGGTGAGGCTTCTCCCCGGGACGGTTTCACAGGGCCAGGCGAGTGGCCGATGCAGCTGCGCAGGCGCGGGCCGAGTGCAGGGCGATGCCACACATGCCAGACGGTTAGCACTTCTTTCTGCCTAAATGTGCACAGTGCACATTAGACCTGGGCCTGGCTGCCCCCAACTGGCCTACACAGGTAAAGTCAGCAAGAGAGCGCGTTCCCACAGAAAGGTCTTGCACGGCTCAGGAAATCAGAGCCATCCAGGCACACGCAATCGGGCACCTCCTTTAACCGCAACACATGCTGAGATCAACCCCCACCTCGCACTCTACCTGGGACACTCACCTGGCGGTCTATCTCGTGGAGTCGGTACTCGATGGCTCTTTCCACATATTCCTTCCGGTTTGAAAAGGTGAGTGGGATGCTGTTCCCACCAGGGATTATGGGAACCATCTTCCCATCTGCACTCTGGCCAACGAAAGAATCTAGAGGAATCATCTAGCAAAAAGAACACACACCGCTTGAGCCCTTTGATTGTGATAAACTTTAAGAAGTAGGTACTTCGTTGTCCTTTCACTGCTACACTTGTGCATGAGAGTCCAGCTACACATTTTCACTGTTGTATTACAGCAATACAACTGTGGAACCAGCTGCCTGGAGAGGTGGGGGGCTCTCCCACACTGAAGGCATTCAAGAAGAAACTGGGCAGTCACCTGGGGTTGGACCTGATGGCCTTCATGGCCCCTTCCAACTCTGCTCTTCTAGAATTCTAGGATTTCTCACATTTCTAAGTTTCACAAGATGTTTTTCGTAGAACTACAGATGGCTACTGTTGGACTATCCCACAAAAGGCACCGTAAGTAGCAGGGTCCCCGAGTCACGCATCCTGCCACAGGACAGCACCCTGGGGGCCACGGCGGCAGCGGCATCCCCTCAGCAGACTCTGCCCTCAGGAAGCCGCGGGACTCACCTCGTGGAAATTCTCCTCTGTAATCCCGCTGTCTTCAATGTGAAGAATGCTGTTCAGGGTTTGCACATAGAGAAGATCCACCTCTTCTAGGTCTTCCAGAGTGAGAGGGATGCAGCAGAGCTGCTTCCAGACCATGGGGGCCAAGTGGAGGTCGAGGGGCTTCTTGGTGCGGATGGCCACCCCCATCAGAATGCCCAGGAACTTGAACTGCATCAGGTGCTCGTCTAAGCAGGCGGAAGGGTTGAAGAGGAACCTGGGGGGACGCAGGGGAGAGGGTTGCACACAGCCTGCAAGACTGGACAGGTGCCGCCAAGCACCCTGCTGGAGCTCAGCGTCACAGAGTAAAGCCCGGCCTGCCTGGACCCCAAATGGCGCCCCTCTAACTATCCAGGTAATTCCACTAACAGTAAAGGCTGCTTCAGCTGGTCTGCCTCAGAGTCGGGGCTTGCGAAACCTTTTCAGAGGAAAGGTCTCGGCACGCACCTGTCTCTGTTGTAGCCGACTTCAGCCGTTGCATTTGGGGAAGGAATCAGGAGGTCGACGACGCCAGTTTCAAGCTCCTTGGGGATTAGGGAAAAAATGTTTCACGTGTTACAAAGTATGGCACACAACATGGTTCCATAAGCTCAGCAGTAACAGAGCGCTATACCGACGAACTTCTGGGGAAGTGGGGTGGGGCTGGGGGCTCCGCCGCTGCCTTCAAAATGCTCTAAAATTGGCTTCCTAATAGCAATGTCTGTGGTGAGCTGCCCAGACAGCCTTGGGGCTGATGGGGCGGCCTCCCAATCAAATAAACCAAATAAATAAAAGACCACGGAACGGCTCCTCAAGGGAAGGTGCAGTTCTGCTGCACTCGTTCCCCGAGACAAGCATGGTGGCAGGCCAAAGACGCTTGGGGGCAGCAAGACCCCCAGGAAAAGGCTGGAGCCATCAACCTCGCGAGTCGTAGGGTTCAGGTACCTGGCACATCTCTGTAATGGTGTCGTCAAAGACGCCCCCGGCATCATCAGCGCCCTCTCCCACCAATTTCACTTTCCAGGCACGAGAAGGCAGACGAAGGTCTGATGCATTCAGCTTCACCACTTGTCTTGCAATTTGAACAAAAATAGGCTTACATTTCCGACCTCTTTGGAGAGAAAGAAGAAAACGTCAGCCACACTCACAGCAGACACCGTCGCTGCAGGACATATGCCGATATTCCCCACTACCGGAAGGTGGTGCTCGTCCTTCCCACTTCACTTGAAAGAGCTCAAAGTGCTGACCTGGTGGAGATCCTCTTGACTGTTATCTGCGGCCCGTAGTTCTTCCCCTGCACCATGGTCTTCCCTATGGAGCGAACCATGGGGAGCGTGTAGACCCTCGGTGCCAGCAGCGGCCGCAGCTGCCCTTGGACAATGCCCCAGGTGCCCGCATTGTAGTGGGACGTGCTGTTCTGTAAGAGGGGGAGGGGGTGGCGTGCGTGAGACCCGCTTCCGTGGCCGGACCCGGCTGGAGCCCTTCCCTCAAACCTGTCAGGTGCTCCTGGGACAGCTGGGGTGTCGGTGCAGTGCAGAGTGGGCATCGAGGTCTCCTCAGTGCCCACCGGCTTTGGCTCCTCCCAACTTTGGTTCCCGAACACTTAAAATATTTTCCTATTGGCAGCTGCGAGGGCTGAAAGCCAAGTGGGAGCCTCTTCTTTGGCCACCTTGCCCACCCAGGAACACCGGCTGGGCCTAGGAGTCCCCCCCACAGAAGCGGCGAGCTGCCCGGCCCACGGCAGCTGACACATGGAGGAAAGGTACCTGGCTGTTGGGACTGAGGTTCAGCAGCCTCCACGAGGAATACATGAGATCCGAAAAATGGTACAGCAGCCGGAGCCTCGCCCGGACCGTGTGGATGCTCACTTCCTTCAGGGTGCTGTACTGAGGCGGGAGGGTATCTGGCAAGCCAAGCTGCAGCGGCACCGACACACCTGCCAAGAGAGCGGGGGGGGGGGGGGGAGCAGACAGGTGAGGCCCTGCAGGCACGAACCACGTTTGGCAAGAGGGGGAGCAGCTCTTCACGGGACGGGAAAAGCAGACGAGCAGCCACGGACGGTCAGGGGGAGCATCTTGTACCCAAGCATGACTCAGACTTCTGCAACATACGAACCCCGGCCTGTGACCTCTGCCACCAACCGTTACGCCCTCCTGCTCCACAACTGTTATCTGTAAGCTACCCCGAGAGCACCAGCCAGCGGCTGGCAGAGCAGCAGAATCCCTCCTCCCACCACCCACGGCTGCCACTGCTGCCCCCTACAGGACGTGAAGGCGCTGCTGCAAGCAGAGCCTTTCCTGCAAACCCCTCTTGCCCTGCAGGTGCCTGGATTGACCCCCACAGCCCCAAGAGCTGCAGAGGGAAGAGACTTGGAGCTCAGATAAATTCTGCACGGAAGACCGGCTGAAGCCGATGAGCCAAGTTCTGGCCCAAGGGGGGACGAGTAAAGCAGCCTTCAGCTGCTGGGGGGAGAGGACTTTAGCTGGCCCCTCGTTACCTGGCGCTCGCGGGGGAACGGGTGGCGCCGTCCACGCTGCGCTGTGGCATCGTCCCGCTGAGATCTGCCGGATGCTTTTCCCTTGCAGGAAAGTAATTAGGGTCGGCTCTCGAACATGGTTGGTGTGGCCCAGTCCAAGCTAGGAAGAGTTAACAGAGGCGAGGAGGAGGAGGGCTTGTGCGACCATCCTGTGAATGAGCCGCGATTCATCACGGGACACTCCCGGGAGCTGGAAGTGTGGGTCGGGGACACAAGCGCTGGCGTGCCGCCCCTTGCGCCAGGCCTCAGCTTTGGACGTGGGGGCGAGAGAAGGCAGTCTGGCTCACTCCAGCGGCCCCGGGGACAGGGCTGGGGAATGAGGTGGCGGCAGTGAACCTGAATGCCCAGCGGTTAACTGAGAACGGTGACCTCCCTCCTCAAAGCCGAGCTGCTGCCTGGAACGAGGCCGGGGTTCCACCAACCTGCCCTTCTGAGTTGCTCCCCCAGGCGTACACGTCCCCCGAGGAGGTCAGGGCGAGGGTGTGCTCTGCTCCCACAGCCACGTCTTCAACGGAGACTCCAGACAAGGCCGGAACTTGCTGCGGCCGGTTGTGGTTGCGGGCTCTCCCCTCGGGCAGGCCGATCAGCCGGTCTGCAACCAGGCAAGGGCCCCGTCAGGGATGCAGCAAAGGGCAGGAGACGCGCCGCCGGGCAGGCTGCCTGGAAGGCCTGCGGCTGACACCTCCCCGCACCGCTGCCGGCTGGGAATGGCATATGAGCAGCAGGGCCCGGCTTCCCTGCCTCACCCAGCTGTGCTAAACTGAAAGGTGGTTTCCAGAGGAGAACTGGCTCCCATGAGTGGGCCGGGCTGAGACCCCCCGTGTCCCTTCTTTCTGAGGCTCAATCTGCCTGGGCTGCATCCAGAGTTGGGCACATGCAACGGGGTTGCTGAAAGCAGACTTGCTCACCCACTTTTCTTCAGGGCAGCTCCCTGAAAGCACTTTTGCTGAAAGGGGGGGGGGGGACTACGCTGCAAGGGCTCCTCAAAACTTGGCAGAGGCTGCCTCCTGGGGGTACACGGGAAATTTTGCAGTGCTGAGGAAACTCCAACGATGCTTACCCTGCCCAAATGTATACACGTGTCCATCTTTCGTCAAAGCAACTGAAAACTGGGTTCCACATGCAACTTTTTTGATTCCAATTCCACAAAGGATATCTACTTTCTATGAAAAGGAGGAAAAAAGCTAAATATCACTGCCCTATAAAGATGGTTCACAATGAAAACGCAAACAGAATAAACTGATGGCTGATGCTTATACATCAAACTGTACTACAGTTAGAGACCATTTGGCAGATATTGATTCCTGTCAGAATGCCAGGTAACACGGGCACATCCTTCTTCCCAAAGGGAAAGCCAGCGCTTTGGGCACAGAGGTGGCTCACTTGCGCCCATCTCATCCCAACTCTATCAGTGCGAGGACAAGCAGGGCAGTGGCACCGTCTGTTTACAACAAGAGCGCAGGGCACAACCCTGCGATGGCAGACAGCTGCCAATGCTGCACTTTATGCTTAAGCAGCAAGCAATTCAGTGAAGCCGCAAATGAAAAGCAGCATTAGCCACTGCCCCGCGGCCCTCCTTAGCCTCTCGTCTGGATAAAGCTCTGAGCCTGTGTGTCTGCGCTGTTACGAGGAATTGTTAGCCCAGTTCTAAACATCTGGAAGCAGGCCCTGCTACTTTCATTGTGATTTACTTCTGAGAAAACATGAAAGGGACAAGGCTGTTCAGCTAGCTATCACCAGCGCTATCACTGTAACGATATAAAAGAGAGCATCGACCAACCCAAGAGTACTGCCCACAGAAGGGGAAATCGAGCAGATCATCAGAGTACACGCCGAGAGAGGAGAGGTTCTGCAGAAGATGCTCACCTGGGGTGAGGACTTTGCGGTGGAGTTTCCCAAGCCCAGCTTCCCATAGTCTCCATCGCCAAATGCCCAAACCATGGAGCCATCCGTGGACACAACTATGGTGTGGTTCAGTCCGCAAGCAACCTAGATTTGGGAAGTCACATTCGCATTAAATTTCTGCCCCAAACAAACCCCTGCAGGCCTCCGAGAGCTTCGACCTGATACATTAAGATTCCCCACGGGCAGGTAGGTGGTCATCTCCTGACTCAAGGGTACAGTGTGCAGAAAAATGGGTGTGGCTTAATTCAAATCGGAACCCTTCAAATTCCACCTGGAATTGGGGAGGGGACATTCCGTGCTTTCCGAAGGTGCTTGAAAAAGATCTCGTGGGGAGATGGGGCCCACGCACAAGGGAGCATCACACGAATCAAGCCAGACCTCTCCAATCTGGTAGCCCTCCAGCGCCGTCACTCTTTCGGGAAGCTTCTTGTTGGAGGTGTTTCCGAGTCCCAGGCGGCCGTAGTCACCATTGCCAAAGGTAAACAGCTTGCCATCTGCAGTCACCACTGCCGAGTGCTTGAAGCCACAAGACATCTGCAAAGGCAGGAGGAGCAAAAGACCGCTGCAAAGGCCATTCCTACCAGTCTTCGTTATGCCTGTAACTCAGGCTCAAGACCAGCATCCCCAGACACAACAGGGAAAGCCCTCTTGGCTCCAAACTCCAGAGCCCCGCTGCTCTGCAGATGAGCAACTGCCCTGATTCTGGGTAAGGGTTCCATGTTTCCAGCTTCCCCAGGAGCACTGAGCCCCACCTGAGGTTGGCCAATGCACTTCAAGGGCGGGCAGCAAGCTCATTAACGCACAGCAAAGTTGGACGGGGGTCGCGCTGCCCCTCACAGCAGCCCAGTGCCCCATCTGCTCCATCAGTACTTTTGGACTGCTTTGCAGCAGAAAAAACTCTCAGATGCAGCTCCTGGCATACGAGCTGGCTTGTGAGCATCATCTGCATTCTTCACAAAGCAAGGGTGAACTCTTATACGCTCAGGCTGCGCTGGGCTGTCCGTGGTGCCGTGCGTGTCTCTGTCCCGGGTGCCACCGCCAAGGGGCCCTCCCAGGTAAGGCCTCTCTGCTCCATCAGACTATGCAAGGAAGCGTTTTCCCCACCTGCACCACTTCCTCCCCTTGCAGAGCCTCGATCTGCCTCGGTCGGCGCTGCCGGTCGCTGTTGCCGTGGCCCAGCTTGCCGTAGTCTCCATCCCCCCAGCTGAACACTTCGCCACTCTCGGTCAGCGCCATGGAGTGCCCGTCAGACCCACACGACGTCACCAGCTGGGTTACGACGAAGCCTGCAGCGAGAGCCGGAGAGGAGCGGTGACGCGAGGTGCCCGTGGTTCGTCCAGCCCAAGGCTGCCAAGACCAGGCGAGTGCGGCAGTCAGAGCTCTGGCGCGCCCCCTGGTGTGCCGACTGTGCGCAGTGCGGGAGCCGGGGGGCTGCTCTCCAGCACAGTGAGCCCCCCTCCCAGGTTCAGCTGCTCTGGCACAAGAAGAGGGTCACCATTCTCAGCTGCAGAGCTGCTATCCTGTGCTAGTATTCCAGCATCATTTAAAGCTTGGTCTTTTGCTTTCACTAATTATAACTAATCAAGCTATATGCAGTGTCCTTACAACAAATGACAAACTCAATTTGTCAAGCACAGAAAGCTGATAAAAGGTGCTCTGTGACCTTGATCCTAAGATCCACGTGGTGTAACAGGACAGACTGCTGCATATTTAGCTCAAAATACACAAGTTGACGCCAAGAAAAATAAAAAAAAATCTCATTGTGTTAAAATCAGCGACCCAAATTCAACAGGTATCCTTTTTACCTTGCAGTGCTGAAATAACAGTGAGCACATGAAGATCATCTGAGTTTCCTTGTCCCAACCGACCGTAACTCCCTTCTCCACACGCCAAAACAGTCCCATTAGCTTGAATCACAAAAGTGCAGTTTTGGCCACAAATTACCTAATGCAACGAGGAGGAAAATTGCAACGCGATTTTAAAGAGCAGCAACAAGACACATCTTTCCAGCTGCAAAGAGCCACAGATGCAAAAGGCAGCAGGGTCGCCCTGCCCCTAACTTGTAAGCTGACCATGTCGCATGCGAGCGCTCTTGGGATAGCACACAAGCTTCGACCCTGGGCACTCTCTGGCCCGAGCCTGCTGCATGCTGGCTGCGCAAGGCCGGGCACAGCTAGAGCAGCCCCAAGAAAGGCTGCACTGCAGTATGTGACATCCGGCCTGGCAAACACGGCTGGAATACAGAGAACCAGGTGTGGACAGAGCTTTGGGTGTGCAAGCAACGCCACCCAAATGGACTGCTCAGCCTCTGAAGAAAACAGAGTGGCCTGCATAGTGGAAACGCCTTTCGAAGTCATGCCCCTTGCCCTGGAAACAAGGCATCGACATGTGCTCGTTCTTGAGACACGCGGGCAGCAGAGCCCCAAAGGCAAGGCTGTGTGCACACAATGCACATGAATAGTATTCTGCAAGACGGAAAGCGGGATTCTGCAACCTACAGACATGGCCCCACTGATCTGAACACTGCAGTTCTCTTCTTCTGCATAATTTATTGACCCACATTGACCATACTTGCTTTGAGCTTTGCCCGTCTTGCGAAAGGGGCCAGGACCCATGTGGCACACCAGCTGGCAAACATTCTGAACCTGTCTACAGCCCTGCGGAAATGGGGCAGCCCCACGGAGCACTCTCAACGGCTTCCAGGTTTATGGCAAAGGCAGATGCCTGGATCTGCAGAAAGCCCCTGCTGCTGAGCCCAAATGCCCCCAGCGGCAGCTGAGGCGAAAATGGCGAGAAGCACCTTCAGGCATTTTATTACCTGCTGAGCTTGTGAGAAGGACGACGCGGGGACGGGCACCAGGATGTTCCTCCCAGCCTCGGCCAGCTGCCCATGCCTCCCTGCTCCCCACAGGAACACATCGCATTTCCCACCAAGGTGCCAGTCCTACGAAATCAGAAGAGGGGCATTTTCACACACGGCCTCAGCACTGGGCTCTGTTCACGGAACCGACCGCTTTACTAACCTCAGGCCGTGAGGTAGCCCAGGACATAATCTGCTCGTCCACGCCACTGATCCATTTCCCGTTGTCCTGCAAAACACGAAGCAACAGAAGTCAGCCGGTCCAGCTAGGGCAGCGGTGGCAAACCTCTGGCACGTGTGCCACAGCGGGCACGCAGAGCCCTCTCTGTCGGCACGCGAGCCAAGTCGCCCCAGCATCGCCCCAGGAGCCGAGCACTGGATTACAGTGCACACAGAGGCCATGCACATGCTCGGAAGGGAGCAGTGGCGCCAGGCAATGATGTCAGGAGTTCTGACTCATTAGCCACGACTCATCCGAGCTTTCACATGGCCAGTCAGTGCGCTGCCAAGGAGATATATACATACACATTTGCTTGGACTGGCTGTGTTTTTTCTAAACTAAAACCTCAGTTTTCAGGTTTTATTGCAGTGTCGACACTTTGCGATAAATCAGTGAGTTTTGGGTTGCAGTTTGGGCACTTGGTCTCTAAAAGGTTCGTCACCACTGAGCTAGGGGCTACGCTATGGTGTGGAACAGTTCGGTGCTGCTGCATCCTTCCCGCTGGCTTGTATCCCGCATTTTTTCCCAAGTACAGTGGTACCTCGGCTCATGAACGCCTCAGTTCATGACCCAATCCAGTTGCGAACAGAAATTTCGGAAAAATATTGCCGCAGATCGCGAACTCTGCATCAGGTGACGATCGCGAGCGCGTCGGCCTTCCCTGCATGGGTGTGCCCACGCCCACCTCTCCCCCACACGATTGCTGGGGGAAGGGAGATGGCCGCGGTCTTTGGGGTTCTTTGTCACTTCGCTTCAAATTTCTGTGAGTTAAACAAAAGCTTGCAGAACAGAAATAACCTTATTTCCTGATGGGGAAATTTGACTTGGCTCTCGACCAATTTGGGTCAGGACCAGAGTCCTGGCACGGATTGAGTTTGTGAGCCAAGGTGCCACGGTATCCAGTTGCTCGTCCTGAACTGCGCTGGACCACCGAGCCTGAATAACGCTGCCTGGCCATGCATCCCGCTGATGCTAGAGCAGCTCCTCAGGCTTAACTTCCATTCAAGTGCATTCCTCGTCTGTATCCCTGCTTAGTGTTTACGCTGAAAAGCAGCATAAAGCGCGTTGCCAGTGGGCCTCCAATGGGGCACTGGTGTTCTGGCGGGCGGAGGAACGGGGGCTCATTTGGGGTTCGCTTACCAGAGGGTTCAGACAGGCTGAGTCCCTTTGCGAGCACACCCAGCTCAGTGCAGGGCTCCCAGCTAAAGCACCCGGCCTGGGCCTCCTGGGCTGAGGCCAGCCCTTAAGGGATGGATTGGATGCTTTAGCTGTATGCAACAGGTAGGAGGGGAGGAGCGTCTGCCAGCCCCACCTTCAGTATCTCAGGACAAAACATTCAGCTAGAAATAAAATCCTGAAAATGCCTGGGCCACATGCTCACGGGCTCCCTGTTCTGGGCGGACACATTGCTCCCCCCGCCCCCCCTCCAGCCAACGCCCTCGCATCGGCAACCAGGCAGCCCATAATACTGGCCTGCCTTAGAGGGGTGTTTTAACCAGACAAGGAATAGTCAGAAGTATGACTATTGCTTTGGGTAAGAAGGGAATATTAGCGTTGGTGGATTAAAACACAGTCAGTGAATCTGTATGCGCAAAATTGCATTAGCACTGCGCCTCTGAGGTTATGCTGGGGTTGTTTGTGCCGGGACTGCCGCAAAAAGCCAGTTCCCTGGCTGGGGAAGGGAGGATCAGTAGCTGCCGCTGCTACCGTGGGGCCAACCAACCCAACCTCCCCCGCCTCCCGTGGGTCCTTGCAGGCTCTTCCCCACGGCGTGCCTTACCATCAGCAGGGCAAGCTCATCCTCCGGGACGGGCTCCAGGTCCGGAACTGTGAAGGAGTCTGGGAAGGGGGCTCCCTTGGCCAGCGCTTCGGCCGCCTTGACGGTTGTCGAGAAGCATTCCAGCCAGGCCCACTCCATGGGGTTCCAGGTCGACGGGTCAAGGAGGCCGCTCTGGTGATGAGGTGGGGCGGGCGGACTGCACAGCAGCTGGTCCAGGTGAAGGCCCACGGCGAGCGACGCCAGGCACTGCATGTACGGGCTGTGGACGAGCTGGTCTCCGCAGACGACGTAGGGCTGGGCGAGGGAACGTCCGACACTTACCCCTCAAGTGCACACACGAGGGCCACCGGCCCACACACACCGGCTACCTCAGGCCTGCATGCACCTGGTTTCTGTTCCACGGATTATGTGCGTGTCTCCTAATCAGCGTCAAGACACGTGTGTTTCCCTGACTCCGTTCAGTAACAGTGAACAGAGAATCTTGCAAAGGCCACCAGATTTGGAGCGGGGGGAGGGTGGAATTGAACTAAAATGAGTAAAAAAGCTCCCTTGTGTTCCAAATTTCTCCGTTTTTTCCTGAATACTGCCCTAGTGAAATGGTTCCAGTGAACTGAGAGAACTGCATACTACTTTAAGCTAAGACACCCTCTTATACTGATTTATAATTGACCCAGATAAGCGTAAGAGGCCTTACTTTTGTTAACTTAAGTAAACTGTGCGAATTAAACTTGACAGCAAGCTCTTTCAGTATCAAACACGTTGACAAAATTAAGTTAAAGTGCTAAAAAGCAAGAGAAAACAGGCAAAATATTTTGCTTGTACTTCAGTAATGCGTGAGAACAGTAATTTTGCACGCTTTCTTTTCTTGAATAGACTCTGTAGAACCAGAAGCGATATGAAAACTCAGAAGGGATATGTTGGCGACATACAGGCATGTGAGGGAGTGTCACATGGAGATGGGCAGAGAACTGTTCTCCCCTGCAGAGGAAGGCAGGACGCGCGCCAACGGAGCAAAGCTCAGGGAGCCAAGGTTCAATTTGGATGCCAGGAAGTGCTTCCTGACAGTTAGGACCCCAAGGGTGTGGAATGGTCTTCCATGGGAGGTGGTTGAGGCCCCATCAGTGAGGGTGCTCAAGGATAGGCTGGACATGCACATGGTGGGCATGTCGTGAGCGGAGCCGGTTGAAGCCGGGGGTCAGACTAGATGGCCCATGAGACCCCTTCTGACTCACTCTGTTTCTATGTTTCTATGATACCTTAAGGGGCACATACCGCTGCATGAGAGAGAAAACCCTGCTGGTGCAGGCTGGAGACAAGTATTTCTGCAAAACGTTTATGCTAAAAACAAGTTAAATACTAAGCGCAGTTGAGCAGTACTGTGGCAGCTCTCTCACATTAACGGGTCGCCCGCTCAGGCCATTTACCTTCTCGTACGCATACTGCTCCTGCAGCATTATGGGCAGGCGCTCTAGGAAAGCCCTCATGCACGGGGCCACGTGAAGGCCCACAATCCCCTGCTGCTTCAAAGCAGTCCGACACGTTGCGAGGACGTGGTTGGAAGAAATCCATTCCGACGTGCAATTCACCACCAGCACGTCCTGGTTGAAATTCACAAATATCCAGTTCAGAGAGGTAGCAAACTTGTGCGTGCTTCAAGGCAGAGCAATAAAGCAAATGGGGAAATTATGCAAAATTCCTCGCAGCAGAGAGTTACTCCTGTGCAGAGAGTTACTCCTGTGTACTTGCAGAGGCTTGGACAAATGTTCAGGACAGCCTCCCGCACCCTTTCCCGCAGCTTTCTCCAATTTGTCTCTTAAATCCACTCAAAGGCGAAGGACACAGAGAAGGATGAGGAAGAACGGCAGCAGCCCTGGCAAGGAACTCCCTGGGCTTCTGCAGCTTCTGCTAACCACTTCCACAAAAAATTCACCCTCCAGGTTTAGCATCACAAGTGACCCAAAAATCAACTCGCCCTAAACTAACCTGCTGTAAAATGGGGGGTCCCAAAACAAGCCACAAAGGAACTTTGGTAACTGAGTGGGTTAAAACTAAAGCAAGTGCAAATAAATAAATGAGAACTTCAGACCGAGGTTGAATATGCTCGATTTGGGCTAGCCTATGATAGTGGAGACAGGCATTTTATTGCATCCAGACAAAATGAGTAATACCTTTGATCTACTAGAACAGGCAGCTACTCCAACTTCAGGGATCCATACGGTAGTCTGAATAGCTCCAGAGCCTATCACAACGCTCTGTAAAACAGAGCCATCCTAAAAGAAAACATAAATCCACAAAATCTGACTTGTAGCTCCATGAGGAATAATATCAGCATTTTAAAACCCACACTCAAATGCCAAAGCAGAAACATGCACTGGAATGGAAGACTGAATGCAGGCTCTGCTTCTGCCCCCTCATTCCTGTTTTTGCTTACCCGGAGAGACCAGATGTTCATAAGCCCTCCAAGTCCCCCCGATACCAATGTCAGTCCATCGGAACTGAAGGCCACCGTCCGAATGGGGGTGATATGCCCCTTCAACTGGTAAATGCACTTGGTTTCTCCTGCTCTCCTGTAGGCATCCTGGAAATTAAAGTTCATTATCAGGGGATCTTTTCGATTAAGAAAAACATCATGGATTCTGGCTACAAGTATGAGAAGGAATGAAAGTTAACCTTGTTCTCTCCCCACACCCTCACTACCCGCCGGCACATGGAAGCAGGATGGCTTCTTCAGCGACCCTGCGTTATAAGAAGGCAGCAGACGGAGGGAAGCTCTGAGAGATTATCGGAGTGAATGTAATTATGGCTACTCTATCTAGGAAAGAATACGGAGACCAAGATGGCTGAATAGTTCTTCATAAGTTAGCGAGATGAAGGAATGGGTTTTTATTCCTTGCCGATCAGCAGCTTGCCCAGCCCGATCTCAGTTCTGCCCCTTAAAGGATGCTGCTGTGCTCTGGGCACTCACCCTTTCAAAAGAGAGGGCTCCCAGGCCCTCTTGCCAGCAAGTTATTGTTACCTTGCCACTGGCTTCCTCGTCCCACCATCCTTCCGAACAACTTAGGCTGGACTGAAGTAAGATCAGCTCATCTTGGGGAACGGTCCAGACACACAGCAAACCATTCTGGCAGCCTCTAAACAAAAGTGAGCAAAACCTGTTGCAATTCACCGCTCAACGAAACAGAGTAATACACACGTATAACAATTTCCCCTCTAAAAGTGCTCCGTTTTGCTCTTCCTCTCTGGCAATCATCCTGAGAGATGCTTTTCCCAAAAGCATTTCCCGCATTTTCCCAATGCTACACGTGCAGCAGGCGGGAATCAGCAGCAGAGGGGAATGTCATCCTTCCATTGGATGTCGGCTGCTCTTTTATAAACAGGACAGAGCTGTCAACAGCAGACTGAGAACCTATGAACTTGGGGTCTAAAATTAGGACAGCATGCCTCAACTCTGAATGGAAGTATGCAGGATCCTTGGAAGGAGATGTGGAGTTCATGCATTTATTTTGCTTTTAAAATACGCAGATGCAGAAAAATGTTCCAGAGATCCATCAAAAGGCAGATTTTGTGTTTCTCTTGAGAGAGGGCTGGCAGCTCATGCACATTCTGGTGATTTCCCTGTGGGATTACTGCAGCGCATTGTGACGGGCCCATCTGAACCGTCAAGACAGTTTTGGCTACTAGGTGGAGTACACATGCAGTTAGCACACTGATAAGTCATGTGCCAGATACTTGCCCCCAGTTATGTGCTGAGCAAGATGCAAAGTCTTAGCATGGGCCTGTAAAGCCCGAGGCCCCCCGGGGAAGAGTGTCCCAGAAGGAACACCTCCTCCCTGTGTGCCTGCTCAGGGGCTGCTCTCCAGGTAGACAGGGGCAAGACAGACAACCATCCACATCCTCTCCCCGTCGAGATTCACCTGGCACCTACATCCGTTATCTTTCCAGAGCCGCGCAAAAGCCTTTCTGGTCCCCCCAGGCAATTCTCCAGTTCTCTCTATTCCTCTCCTGCTTGCACTGCCCATTTACATATCATATGCTATATTTCTTCTTGTCTGCATTGCATTTTGTTCTTTAATCTGTCACAGAAGCTACGGAGTGGCTAATAAATAAATAACCAGACTGGACAAGCCTCACGCCCTCAGTGGCAAGTACACCAGCCAAGGACAGAGGTGAGGCAAAGGGATTCGGCAAACTGTTCAACTCACGTCGCCAGCAAGAGCTGTGGCTTTGGGCCTTCCCCCGGAAGACTGCACCAGGCGATGGCATTCACAGCTGCCTGGTGGGGGAGCGAGTACAAATGCCGCCAGCAGCCCCCCATGTGTCCCCACAGCTTGACCAACTCTTCCTTGGCGCACGTCATGAGAATCTTTCCAGTTGGATCCCATTTCATGCTAACAATGGTGTCCTGAAAAATTTGAGCAGCAAAACAGACACCCATGAAGGCACGTAACAGACTCCCCGTCCAGAGGCCTGCGCCTCTCAGTCCGCCTGCCCCAGGACTCCCATCAGCCTCCTCCCCACTGGCAGGCTTGCCTGGGCTCCCCTGGGGTCGCAGAGAGCGAGCCTCAGCAGCCCCTGGTTTATCTCTGGGCCACTGGCAGTGGTTCCTCGGCCGCAGACGCCTCGCCCCCAGCTGACCCAGGATCTGCTCCCACATCCCCCAGAGGCTCTTTGGCAGGGGGAAATGGGCTGTGGCTCTACATTCGTAAAGTAATGTGAAAACCCCAGGAACCACTAGGATCTGATACAGCTCCAGAAATGGAGCAGCGGTGTCCCTTAACAGGGGACAGTCTGAGCGCCTTTTGAAGGCTTTTGTGCTACGGGGCTGGGCACAAGCCTTCGAAGAATGTGCTGGTCTCACAGAGGCATGGGTGCATTTCAGTCTTAGGCAGGTGAATGCGAGCCTTCGGCTTTACCTTGTGAGCATCGACTAAAATGATCCCTCCTTTCTCAAGTGGCTCTTTCATGCCTATGAGCAGCTTCCCATCCAAATAGCCGACCGCAAAAGGTTTGTCTTCACTAAACCAGGCAAGGCAGGTAACAGACACTGTGGATGCAAAGCAGAATAATATTGGCAGGTGAGTCAATGCACATACTCCATTTTCAACACACCTCTCTGTACCACAGAAGAGGGACCCTGTGCAAGTTGGGGACAATCCTATAATGGGAACAGCATCACCAGCTCTGCTAAATAACTCACCCGAAGACTAAAGTGACAGGATTAGTGGGCATGAATGAGATCTGCAAGATCAGCCAGGTGGGGCCTCAGGGAAGGAAGCTACTGAGAAGCCGTACCATGTGTGGACCCAACACTGACCTCCTTGCAAGCCACCGCTGGCGATCAGAATCTGGCCTCAGGGACCCAGCCTCATTCCCCAGCCCCTTCCCAAAGCAGCTCCTTCCCTCCTGCCTGTTCCAGCATTAACCCAGATTGTGCACCCAAAACAGGCACCGACGCAAACCATGGTTCGCCACAAACTGGATTATTGCAAAGCCATGGTTGGCACGGCAAGGTCGGAAGAACCACTTCAGATGGTGACTGCCACTGAAATCCCGACTCAGGTAGCGCTCCGTCGAGACAAGCACTCCAAGATCCTGACACATCAAGACATAACCTTTTCTGAAACCTTAGAAACTGGGCAGCTGCAGTCCCCTACCATCCTTTCGGTAGCAGTGCTCCAGTTCAACTCTGCGCATGGTGGAAACGTCCAAAACTTCAATCAGCCCAAGAGAGCCATCCATACGGCCTACAAGGAGCAATTCTGGAGTCTCTCCTGCCCAGGTTGCAGTTGGTCCTTCTTCTGGCCATGTGAGAGCAGACACCCAGTGGGGCTGAACATCCACGAGCGCTTTTCCTCCTAAAAGCATATGTTGTTTTTAAAGATGGCACAGCAGTATCCTCATTCCTCAATCAGTTCATATTCTGTCCCACCTAAAACCCAGGCTCCTTACGCCTTACACCTGGCAAAAGATGTGGCCCATACCATTGACTTGCCAGACGTTCACCATCTTCTCCAGGGCTCCAGCCAGGTACTTGCCGCTGACGCTCCAACAGGCAAGAGACAAGCTGGGATCGCTGGGTGACCCCAAGTTCTCCTCTGCCTCACCTTCCCTGCAGTGCGACAAAGACATTCCCTTCAGGAGCAGGTGATGAGAGAGCAGCATCGGGAGCCCACTAGTGTCTCCACTAATGCACTGCCCGCTTCGCTACACGGCGCTCTCCATCGATGGTTTTACGTCATGCAGTAGCAAAAGCATTAGGGAAAGGGTGAAGATGACGTTCCATTCTAGACAGTACTAGATTTCCCACAGTTCAACCATTTATCTCCAAAGCAGGTTCAGCCTGCAAAGCAAAGTTAGTGCCACTTGGCACCACTTGGAGATGATGCAAGCTTCGTGTGCTTTCCTGGCTGTCACATTTTTCAAAGCGCATGCTTCCCCTTCCACTACAGACTTGACTCCACGTTCATAATTCAAGTCTCTAGCATAGCTAAAACAGGTAAGAGCAGATCGTTCTTGGCTTCAGCTTCACACTGCCCAGAGCCCACCAGGCCAAGCACCAATCACACCTCACACATCGCACTATCAGGAGAACATGTTTATGAGAACAGGACAAACCTGAGACAAAGGCACACCTCATCCCTATCTAAATTAGCAGACAGGTTCAGAGGCCGGACAAGCCTGTCTCAAGGCCTTAATGCATAATGAAGCCAGCATGGCAGCCCAGGTGTACATCGAAAATTACCATTACTTCCCCCAAACTCTTACACTTAGCAGTGATATTAATGCAATTCACATGTTTTTATAGAACTCTCCTAATAGTTATTTTACTTACAAAGTTGCTGTTTGGGGCAGAAGGAATGCAAGACTGCAAGGAAGCACTTACAGTTTGCTGAAAATGCACGTCTGCTGCAGTGAGTACTGCTTCTTCGTAACGCTCCAGACGCGGATCGTTCCATCGCTGCCGCTTGTTGCCAACAGCCCTTTTCTGTTGCACCACACACAGGTTATTACCTGAGGAGCCAAGCAGAGGGCAAAGCGGCCAGTCAAACATTTAAATATTTGAACTCCAAAATCCAAGCGACATGCAGCTATTTAGCATTAAAACGCCTTCCTGCACGGCATCCAGCAGCTGCTAGCGTCCAACAAGCAAGTCCTGGCTGGACTTAAACGCAACTTCTTCCGGAGATGCTCCAGCTTCACATGATGGAATTGTTGGTAGGATATTGCAAAAACAGTCGAGCACAAAACCTAGACCTTTGTAGCATGCAGGATTAACTTTACATTTTAAAAAATACCAGGCAGGCAATTCTCACTGAATTATTGGAAACCCCTGGAAGAGGAAACATGAGAGAAACCCAAAATGCCTAGAAGGAATAAGCCACTCGTAGAAAATAATGGAAGGTGTCCAATGCATCTGGTAGTCAAATAGGGTTATGGTTGTCTTTGTTATTTCAAAAGATAATTACAAAGTAGGAAACATTGCAAATAAATACTAAGGGTACACTAACACCTGTGTGGAACACAAGCCAACTTCAAGCACAATCTCCTAAATTATCTCCTGGGTACAATGAACCTCTACGGAATTTGCAATGTATGTTCATTTTCTGCACATAAAGGAATACACAGAAAAATTACTTCAGTGGTCTTAAGGGTGTTTTATAAAAACATAAAATGTATGATACAGGTAAATATAGGCTGATATTTCCTGGCCTAATTCAAGAAGACAGAATGGGGACACCTGGGCCAAAATTAGCTTAGAGACTAGATAGTTTTGCTTCCCCATCTTCTTCAGCAGGGACAAATCAGATCCTTGATGGCTTACGGCAAGCTAAATGTACCTTTTCTTTAACTGAAAAGTGGGGTGGGCAGGAGGTGGGCATCACAGGCAGCAGTCCCTCCCTTTATTGAGCACTAGACGGAGGATGGAGTGCTTCAGGATCACTAAAACGCTGCAAGCTGTTGTGAAGATCTACAGCAACCCCACTGGCTGGTGTATGTGTGCTCAACTGGGCGATCAAGACAAGTCCAAAGCACAATCAAAGGCATTTTCTAAGCTCACGGAGAAAGACCACCTTATAATCATGACTGGAACATTCTGAAGAGGCGATTACCCTGTTCTGATGGGCCTCCAGCTTGATGAAGGAGCACTTGCGCAGGTCCCCTCCCATGTCGGCAAAGGTCTGGGGGCTGGCTTGGTTGTCTCGGTCGTGAGCTGCCAGGGTTCGCACCAGCTGCTGGGCGGCCCACTGCCTGTGTTGCGAGGATAACCTTGAAGAAAGGCAGGAAGCTGCTAGTGCATTAGCCAGCTCCAGAGGGCCTACAGCAGAAGGATCATAGGAAGGGTGGGCATACACATGGGCAACTAGAACTGCTTAGAAAAAACAATGAGATGTTGCCCAGGTGAGTGCCAAGAACAGACGTGGCTGCACAAGATTACCCACAACATCCAGGAACGAGGACGGGAAGGAGGAAGGGATGACCCGACCCACACCCCTGCAGCCTCCAAAGGGCTGGACAAACCTGGGCCATGTTTACCCCAGGTCCCTTCTACCTCCCTGGACATAACACACACACACACACACACACACACACACACACACACACACACTCATGTCTACCATTAGAAGCCCTGCATCTGCTCAAGACTGCAAATCCCTACAAGTTGTGGGGTTTATGCTTAAATTCAAAACATAGGCACATCCCTCAGGTGAAGAATGTGTTTCAAAGAAGATATGTATTTTGACTGCCAAAAACAAGTCTTCGTCCAAAGCAATCGGGCCAAGGAGAAGCGCTGCTGCTTTCCGCTGAGCAGCACAAAAAGAGCAGACGGCCTTACAATGGTTCGAAAGTACTGAACCCCTTTTTGGGGTTGCCTGGACCCAGAAGACACGGCATTTAAACGGCTATCGACAACTATCACAAAAGCTTTAACCACAAATAAAAAAGCCCACAGTTGCTTTCCCATTTCAATCAATCTGGGATTTTTCTTTGATTTGTATCACAGCCGACCTTCTAAAACAGAAGCTTCAAGTTCAGAAAAAGTGCACTAACAGAACGACAGTAAGATCAACATCTCGCCGTCCCTCCCACATACAAATGTTGTAAACTTTAATCTTATCATGAAATGGTAAGAGAATCATAGAGAGCTTCTGCTTACAGGTCTCACAGTACAAATGCACCGTGTTAAGGGAAAAAATACCTTTCTTTTCAACTTCCGCTTTATCATAGTTTGGCCTCAGTTTGGCTCCCTTGTCTGCCAACAAGGCTACAAGTGCCTGAGTCACAACGAAGTTGGGAGAGGTTACAAGTTTGTTCTCCTCTGCTATTCCGCGCAGAAAGCTTGGCAAGAATTTTCTCTGCACTGGATCATCCACTGTAGTCAAATTCACACCAGTCGCTGCTGAAATTAAATTCTAAAAATAAGGGATAAAGGCAACACTGTAAGAGCCAAGGCAGATGCTATCAACCTCCCTCCTTCCCTCCCTCCGTTTCATATTGATTTTTTGGCAAAATGAAAACAAGCAGATGACAGTTATTAAGCTGTTTGATATCAAGGAAGATAAATTAAAAATAAACACTGGTTTATTAAAATTTAGGGACCAAGGGAAATAAATGTTTCCAATTATTTTGTATTCACGTAAACTTATGGAAATTTAAACCTTATCAATGTTTTTAAAAGCCCAGTACTAATTTCACAACCCCTCTTTTGTGCACTCCTCAGTCTCAGTAGAAAGGCTGCTTATTAGACTGAAGGTTTCAGAAGTTAAAGGTAATATGGAATATGATTCAAATACTAGCATCCAGTTATAAATCAGCATTCCACAGAGCAAACCAACCTGAGAACAACGTACTCCTTTCACATCCAAATTGTGGTTATGCGTTTGAACCTCTTACTTCTTTGGTGCCATAAGGCTGATAATAGCACAGCCATTATGACGATCAATGGGAGATAACGATAATTTTCTTCATGTACATTAAGCGGAATGCACTGTTACCCAACTATTTGATTGCAAAAAACGGAGAGAAGGGGCCACTTGTGTCCCTAGTTCTCCTGTTTCCTCTGTAGAAGCAATTTCCTGTTTCCTAAATATGAGTAACTATGGAGGCCGAATCAAAACAATATTCCATGCCAAACATTTCAGACTTTGAAAAAATAAAAACAACAAGCTACTACTCTTTGGTCACCTTTCCCTTACTGGGAAAAGAAGAGGCTTAACTGCCGAAAAATAAAACTCAGCAAAAACACAGCCCGTCTTACCTGGGTACAGAGCTGAACCAGCAGCTTTGCAGCGCTTGGAGTATTTGAAGCCAGGCAGCCAACGGCCGTGCTCAGATAAGCCAAGCAGGAAATGGGCTTGCTCATCTTGCTGTGCACACCCCGAGATCTTTCTGAAGAGCCGGAGACAGTACAGGGGCTTGTGGAGAGGCCAGCTCTCCCCGCTGCAGCCAGGCACATCAGTCGGACCAAGGTCCGGATATCAGTTAAGCCCAGGGACTCGAGCCCTGCCGCAAGACTGCAGCTGGATCCACTGTTGAGGAAACAAGGGGAAAGGCTTTTCTGCCTACAGGCCGAGCACAAGAGAGGCATAGCTCAAAAGCTGCTTCACTGCAGCGGCAGTGTCTCAAGGCTTATTCAACCAAGGTCCGTATTAGGGCGATCAGCTAATTGGAGTTAGAAGGTTCCTCAGAGATGGCCCAGCCCAGAGGCCTTCTCACGGCATGCCTTGCTGGGTGCGGTCTCTGTTAGGCCCAAGCTCTGCTTAAGGGTCTCCTGCAAGCGAGACCCCACCACCTCCCAGGGCAATTTGCCCCACGACTGAACAGCTCTCGCTGCTGAGAAGTTTCTCCTCATGCTTAGAGAAAAGCCGCTTCCCAGCACTATCCACCCTTTGGCTCCGGCCTCGCCCTCTGGAGCCACGGAAAACAGAGGTGTGCTTCACCCGGTGTGCTATTTTCTTGCTGCTCACAGACTGACCGCGTGATTGCCTGTTGCAGAATTCTTCTCTCAGGGGTTTTGGCCACGGGATCCCACTCAACTTTCCCTGGTGGTCCTGAAGCCAACTGCGTCCCACAGAGCTGCATTCACAGCCTCTCTCCCATGAATTCAAAGGCAGCATGGTCACTCTCCGCCACGGTTCCTGCCACTTCCGCTTCCGCTGCCCTTTCTTCTCTGCCGGCTCAGGGTTACGTCCACAATAGCAGATCCCCTTGCACTTTTTCGTACTCTATTTTGCACACGACACGTAGATATTTCTAAAAGCTTGCTTCTGGCCAGACTGACCCTCTGCCTCACCAAAAGTCTGACACCAGCTAAGCAAGGTGAAACTACTTCACATTTGCCCCAGATAACAACACAAAGGATCAATAAACCACCCTGTGTCCCGACAAACCTGACGGAAAGTAGCGAGAGGGCTCTCATCACCATGGTTCTTGCCAGGAGGACTTGAGCGGCTGCTGTCACCCTCCTGAGTGCCATAACACGGTCGTGCGGATTTACCAAGGCGGCGGCCTGTTCTCCCAGGGTGATCCTGCCGGAAGAGCTTTTCTCTATGGAGCCGTGGCAACCTTTGCATTTGAGGGGAAGCACAAAGGGAAAAGTTAGAGCACGTGGGAATGTCTTAGATGCCCCAAATACATAATACTTTGTAAGCCGCCTTGAATAAGCCCTTCGCCAGGAGCAAACCATTCCCAGGGTTGGGGCACAGCAAAATCCCCCCGCCAGGGCCTGCACCCCTCTGCTGCTGGCAAATTGAGGGCAGCAGGCCAGGTGCCAGCTGCCCTCCCTTTTGTGACCCCAGGCATTTTCGAATCTGTTTAGTGTGCTGAGATCATGCAGCTGTTTCTCCTTTGCTTTTATGTGTTCTGGCAGTTTTATTCTTTGAGACTGCTTTTACGATGATGTAAAACTGCCAACTGATTGCCCGTATTCTGCAGCTCAAACGCATTGTACGCTACCCTGAGCCCTTGGGCTATTCGGCTGTTTGAAAGTGCAGTCCGGTCGTGTCACCTATTTGCATCAGAGTCTCCTCCATGCTGTTGGTGGCCGTGACCATGGCAACAGAGGCTCCTAGGGGATCGCTATCCGGAAACTCAACAGGCTCAGGCACGATGCGGCGGTCATTCAACCCGAGGGGTCCAGCCAGAAGTTCAAATTCCTCTTCACCCGTCAACTTTTCGTCCTCGTCAACATCCAGCATGTCCCAGTCTTCTAGCATTAGGCAGATAAACTGTGGTTAGGTATAAGATTTTAATGCAAAACCAGAAGAAGGCAGTGGTGTCGTTAGAAAGACCTATATGGAGAAGTACCTTCATAAACACTGTCTTGCTTTCCTATTAGATCAGGAGCTTGCCCTTTACATCTGCATCAAAAAGAAAGGAGAAATAAGTACCCCATCATCTCAAGCAGGGACCAAATAATTAGCTGTTTGCCTGCTACTGACTTAAAGAGGATGAAACTGCTGTTGTGTTTAAGTGTTGCAGAAGAATTGACCTCTCCACAATTCCCCACTGAGATGCCTCAGGCAACCACATTGAGAAAAGCCGGTACATCGCATGATTTGTCTGGTGCCCGGCATCCTCTGCAGCAGCACCAGGGAACTGAGATGCACCTATAGCTATCTACAGCCTAGTTTTTCATTCCCAATATTTCTCACCCCAGAGAGGAAGAGGAACAGGGGAAATTAGAGAGGATTTGAATAGCTGTTCACACCCGCAGCTCTGACACAAATCTCACTGCAAGATGCTTTGTCACCTGTATACGTCTTCCCTCCCTCCATATAAGGTCACTTTATAGCGGTCCGTCCAGAAGCCTTCTTGTCTGATTGGCCACAGCTACTCATAGTCTTCGCCTAGATTACTGCTTGCTCCAGAGTCAGACTGCTGGCCAATCGTGCCAGGACAGTCTGAGGGCTTCCAGGATGTCACGTAAGAGCCTTTACCCAACCAAGATTTAATTGGAGGTGCCCGGAATTGAACCTGGCACCTTCTCCTGCCAAAGGAGGTGCCCCTCCTCAGCCATCAGAGTGGCATACGCAAATGAGACAATGTTCTCTCATTTCGCACCCATAGTAGTCTCATGAGGTTAGATAGAATTAACTTGTAAAAAGTCACGCAGTGGAGTTTCGTGTATGAGTCCATTTTTGACTGAGCTTCCCACATCCAAACCTATCCCTGTGGCAACTGCCCCATTTTATAGCTCATCAAGAGCAGCTTGGAAAATCAGAGAACGACCCAAATGGTTCTTTCCCCCAGAACGGATTTCACAGACCACATTGCCTAGGGTACCTTTCCGAGGCAGACGTCTTCGATTTGCTCTTCAAAGTCAAGTACTTTTCTCGGCAGCTGCCACACAAGAGGTAGTAAGGGTTCCCACTTCCACACTCGCCACCAAACCACCCATCCACGTAGGAGCCGTTGCTGCGATAGCCCTGCCGATTGGTGCTACGCCCACAGCCAGGGTGGTTTCTTTTCATGTGCTGATTGAAGCTGACCACACTGGACTCACACAACTCGCATACGACAACTTCTTCCCGGTCTTCAGATTCACAGACATGCTGCGCAACATAATTAAATGGTTATCTGCATGTCTATGACACATCCAGTGCTCCAGTTTTCTTTCACAGGACGGTCATATGCATGGCAAAATAAAGTCTCCCAGCTATTTGGGCAATATCACAACTTGACCATATACCAGGTTGCCATCAGTGAACAAACTCTGCTTTGTGCATCTTAAAACATATAACTCAGCTACGATTATTTAGAACCTACCGTCGCAGGCTTTGCAATTATGAAATCCTGAAAATCCAGCAGAGTAATTCTTTGTCTACACATCCCAATTTTTGCAAGAGGACTACGTTGTGAACATTAGTGTGTGCTTAATCTGCATTTACAAGAGCTGCACAAATAGGTTTCATAAATGTGTTTGCATTCTGTTTTTCACAGGGAATTTTGTGGGTAGGGGAGGGAACAGACCCCAGGAACTATGGGGAATTGCTACTGATTGTACTACATCTACCTCATATTAGCAAAAACTGCAGATCTGATTTCAGGCTTTCCCTTACAACTACCGGGGCTGGAAACCTGAAACTAAGCACTGTTCTATACATTTGGCTAAATCAGGAAGTTGACTGCGATGTAAAAACCTGGACTGCCCTGCTTCCAACTGTTGCGGGAATATTTTTGAATGCTTGCCTATATAAAGCATACCCTCCATGTAGTGAATTTGCAGTTCAGAAAGAAAGGTTTAGCATTGCATTCTTTCTTCCGATGTACTACTTTCTCCTGGTGCTGTGCCAGTACAGATGTGCGTGTTCAGTATCTAAAACACTCTGGTACTTTCAAATGGACACTTTGACTTAAACCACTCAGAAGCAACTCAGCAAGACCACGCAAATTAGTCAAGGCCTCACAAACAGTTCAATGGGAAGCGTTCCACAAAGAACGTCGTCTTTGCCGGCGTGCTCCTGCAGAACTCCCATTCATGTCAATACAGAAGCCATCTTGCAACTGATAGCTTTAAAAGGCGCCAGTTAACCTACAGCATTTCTTTTTAGTTCTGCCCAGGGCTGACCTTAATGTACTTCCCAACAGAGGCGTGCTTAATTCTACTGGAATGGCCAACCCATTCATTTAGTCTTCCCATTTATTCTTAGAAATACGCCAGGGTGCCCACCCCTCACACCTCTGAGCAGGGAGGGAGCTGCGCCTGCAGTCACGCCTGGCCCTGCAAGCGGAGTCTGCCTGCCCCACAGAAAAGGCTGCCACTTGCCTTTGAGATCTGCTGGGACACACTGCCACGTCTCTTCCTGGCAGGCTGAGGGAGCACTGGGCTAGGCCCACAGCCCAGGTAAATGGAGGCAGGCTCGCTGGCCCCATCGGAGGCCTCTCTGAAGGCAGAGGTGGGCACAGAGGATTGGCCCAGGACCCAGATGGCCCACCTGCCCAACCTTCTGTGTGCTGAAGGAGGTGGCGTGGAAGCATAACCTGCCTGCCAGTGTCACTGCATGCAGACCTTCTGTCACTGCTCACAGCAAAGCTGCTTGGCATGCTCTCACCTCCCCCTGCTGGGGCAGGCAAAGCCAGCCAGCGCAGGCGGCAGCTAGAACAGCCCTCCTGCCGCAGAAGGGCCAGCATCCCCAGACACTTTGCCCCCTGCCCACCATCCCTCCCTCCCGATCTCTGATCAGTGATCCCAGCTAGGTGTTATCTCCAACACGACGAATATACAATGGCTTAGCGAGGCACAGTGTTATTTCAAGTGCTAAAGAGCAAGTAAAAAGCAAAGCAGCCCCCGCTGCCATCACACACACCCAGGTAGGCCAATCCAATACCTCTGGGATCCACATTCCCAGAATGTCATTGTCACTGGCTAGATCCTGCCCAAACATGGCTTCCATGGCTTCATCGTCCAGGTCGATTTCTAACTCCTCATCCAAGTTGAAGTCGTATAATGCTCCAGGGTCTTGGGGCAGAGAGATCCCTTCTCTCCGGCTCTGATTCCTATGTGCCTGTACGGAGCGGTACAATCCCGCTTAAACCAGAGAAGAAAACCACAGACTTTATTTTGCAGGTAAGCAAGAGCACTGCATTTATCTACCGTTACAGTTATGCATTAACAAGATGGATGTCACTGCAGGGGCAGCGGTGGGGTGAGAGGGGACACCTAGGAAGGAAATGCCGTGTATGCTACAGACTGGGATGCGTTGTGCCCCCTCCCTGGAGGTCCAGTGCCAGAACACCAGCAGTGGGTGGAAGGGATTTACTGCAAATGAACAACTTTATCTCCAGGTGCTGTGATATTTCACCTAGAAGAGGACAGCTTTTGTTTGTAAATAGTTACAGCGTGCCTTACCCCAGGTCTGAGAATATTAACAAATACCACTGCAAAAGCAAAAATTCTCGCGCACTGGAGAGAGGGGAATGGCTGCACACAGGTACACAGATGGGGTGGGGCAAAATCAGTCCTTAGATACTGAGATACTCTAGATGAATTTTATTGTATTTTATTGTATTGATGATATTTATTTATGTTTGTAAGCCGCTCTGAGGCTTATGCAAATGGGACAAATGGGAACGGGCAGCATAAGTCTGCTGAATGAATGAACGAACGAATGAATGCCCTAGATACTGAGATAAGGTCTTCTCCCTCCACCCCAAACAGTCTTACCCACGGCAGCACATTTTTAGACACCTACCAGCACGTGCCAACAACGTCCGGGCAGCTAAATCAAATTTGTGTCTCCTGGTTACTGCTGAGCGACTTCTAGAAGCGGGTCCACTTCCAGATGCTGCATTTTCTGCTTGGTCCATATTGTCGTGACTGAAAGTACACACGAGAGTTCAGAAACACTGGGTTGGATCCAGATAGTCCACTGTTGCACAGAACTCAATAAATGCTCGTAATGAACATTTAAGATGTTTGTGCTGCTAACCATTTATTTAATAAATAGGAATAACATACAGTTCCAGTAACAGGGTTTGGGTGCAACCTGAAGAGGCTCAGCCATTTACCTTTCACTAAAGCCTTCTTCCGTTTCAGTGGCATCAGCTGAGGGAATGTCTCCCGGAGAGGGTAAATAGCACTGATCACCTGACTTCCCACTGCCCCCAGAGACCATGGTTCCATGGCGGGAATCAGTGGTTTCTTCCAGCTGGGGCTCTTCATCTTCCTCATTCCCAGGATGTTCTATCATCCACATTGCCAGGACCGTAATGTTCTGAGCATCTGCCTCTCCTCTTGCTCCTAAGAGGGACCAGAAGCATCTCACCTTAGACTCAAATCACTGAAGATATAAATACAGATGCAACTTCCAAGAAAAGGCTGTAAAATGGGTGAGCTTCAAAGCTTCACTGACCAAGTGCTTTGAGAGATTTTGTACCACACTACCAGGCAGCTAAAGCAGGACTTGACATCCAAAGCATGCTGCTTCACCTCTCCAGGGAGCAAATTCCTAGACCTTACAAGGGCAAAGAGAGGCACTAGCATGCACGAGAATCTGAAGAAACGCACCAGTGGAGGGTGCGGGGTTGGAAAGCTCAAGTTTCGTATTATTTCTGTCCTTTCTTTCAACCCTAGCATTCCTTGCCTAATCACGAAGAGGTGTTCCTTCTATTGTGCATTAAGTTTTATCTACTTGAGTTTGTCAAAGTTGCAAGCTTTCAGACAAAAATGAAAGAAGCAGCTCTAACACTAAAGGGAAGCTAGCTGGTTACAGCACAGCTAAGAACGATAAGAGAGTTCAGTGGGGGCGGAGGCAGAAATTTCTGGCCAGAACTCAACCAGGAATGCACATGTAGACTGAATTGTAGCATCCTGGCTGGGATAAGAATTCTAGGATGGAAAACCATGAGCTACTCTCCCTCTTGTTTAGCTACAAGTAAACAAGGCTAACTTTGATATAAATCATTTTTAAAGAGAATCTTAGAAGCAGAGTAAATTAAACCAGTTTTTATTTACACATTTATCCTGGTGTAAACCCACAGAAGGTCAAAAGTTTCCTTGGCACATACGCAGAAACGTTTAGGGAAAATTCAGAATCATGCTCTTTCGGACTGATCCCATGCAAGGCAATAGCAATAGCTCTTAGTAACAGAGAGGTTACCTGTGGCTTCCATCGCTTTTGCAATCTGCCGAAGGGAAAAACCCATTTCTAGTAATGGCACAGCGATAGCAGGTGGAGGAGGGGAAGTCGAAAGGCGACTGCTTGGGTCAGACAAAGCTGTGGTTTGCAGAAAAGAACAAGAAAAAGAAATAGTGAAGAGGCAGCACCCTTCGAATTCAACCTGCATTTCCTACAACAAATCTGGCCCATCAAACTACAACAGTCTACACAGAAACAAGTATTGCATGGCAGGTGACTCTTTACCATGCATCTTTGAAGAAAAGGAACTTCCTTCCGGAAGAACCAAAAAAGGACCTCAACATGAAATCATTTGTGAATACTGCACATTTTGCTTGCAGATATAAAAATATTTCTGAAGTGTAGCTGGTTTCTTAGCTGTAAAGAAGTGAGCACTACCGCATGACTGCAAGTAAATTCATCAAATGAATATTCTTCATAAATTTCAGTACCTAGAAAGTTACTAAAAACCTCTTTAAGTTCTTGAAAAGTGCAAAAGTTGTTGATTAAGAGCCTCAACATTGGCTCAGAGTCAAAGAGATATTATAAAGTGTAAGGAACGGCCAACAGTATTGCTGGCAATATATACAGAGAGCTTATTGCCGGTATTCCATCAATCCATCCATAAGGATGTAGGAGGAATCACATCAAAGGAGGAGGGCCTGTTGTTCCAGCAGTAGCCCACCCCTGCCTCTTGGGAAGCCTGCAAGCAAGAGGTGAGGGCCAAGGCACCCTTCCGGTAACGGTACTGAGAGGCAAACCCGAGGACTTTGGCAGGCCAAGCGAGGAGTGGGCCCAGGCACCGACGCCTGCGCACACATCTAGCTACGGGTACTGGCAAGGATTTTGCGAAGCCGAGTGAAGAGAAGCTGAGGTGTCTGACAAATGCTGGGGACAGGGCCCACCTGTGCGATTGGCGGGCCTTGCAGACTGAGAGTCTGGAGAGGTGAGCGACTGTCTCCTGCCCACTTCGTCAGATGGAGATGTTGGCAAAGATGATATCGGAGGCGTCTGTGCACGTCTGGTTGGAAAGACAGTGGTCGTTGGGTAACTGGAGAACATTTGCCTTTTTGAAAAAGAGAAGAAAGGTAAACGATAGCCATGCAGGGTTGGCCAGCAGGTTCCCCAATGTCATTAGGAAAAGATGCAGGAGGACTTGAATGAATGACAGCAAAAGCAATGCTCACACTCTGGGCATCTTGCTTCCTTCTCTGACAAACAAGTCACTTCCTATCCTTAAGAAAGTGCTTTAGAAGCAGTTTCACAGCTGCCAACACACACCGATCCTATTAAACCTGGCCCTTCCAATGCAACTATTTTAAATAATCAGTATGAGAGAGAAAGAATTTTGCAACTTTAACTAGAAAGGAAACAGTTTAGTAAGCTGCCTTGAGTTCCATGAAAGGGAAGTAAATAAACCAGTAAATATAGTAAGTAAATAAACAAGAGGGCTTTCATGTGGCCTCTTCGTCTATCCTAGCCTATTTATGGAAACTGTAAGCAGTTATTTTCAGAAAATGAATAGCCACTTTCACGAACATATAGCACTGAGAAGCAAAATGACTACACATTAGCTGGACCAGTTATGGGAAGCATCCCGTACCTAAGCAGGCTAAGAGGCAAGACGCCGGGGGACTCGGAGGCAGGCACAGTTTCTGTGTCGGTTACTGGAGTGGTGGCGGTCGTCGTATCTTCCAGGGAGCTGCTCATGAAGGAGGTGGTGCTGGAGGCAGAAGGGCTCGTCGTCACAGGCGTCTGGGCCTGCTGGGCTTGATCACTTTCTTCTCCCTGCTGATCCATTTCTGCAGAACAACGGAACTTTTACCCACTTCGTTCGACACAGAAATACATCTATGCACAGATAGCTGCAGGGAAACACTGCCCACCTGGCTTCCCCTTGCCCCCAGAGGCCACAGGAACTTCACTAATGGCTGAAAACAAACAGCCCAGCAAGACCAAGTCGGCAGGACTGCTGCACTGCATCACAACGCACAATTCTGTCCATGCGCCACACGTATGGCAAGCTTTGCCGATATTGGGCAGCCAAGATACTGAACGCATTCGCATGTATAGCTATGCGTTCCACATTTAAAACATACCTTGCTTAATTTTGCTACCACACTGGTCCTCCAACAGCCCATGAAGCACCAATTTGTAGATCATTGCTTGTGCCCGTTCCAAATCGGCCAGTCCCAGTGCCCTCTTGATGGGCGAGCGCATGACCGCCCGTTTCACCATGTGGCGCATCAAGAGCTGCAGGGCAGCACGCATTTCCACATCTTCGTGAACAACGGGGGAACTCGCACAATCAGAGTTATGGCCACTATCAGCCAGGACTTTGGGTATTAGTAACAACTCGGTGTATTTACTGCAGCTCAGGAGCGTGCTAAGTGATTTCATGGCGCCAAGGTAAAGATACGATAGCTGTACAGCTCTGATTTCTGATTGCACAATGTCGTGATTTTTGGAGGTATGCTCATGATTCTTTCTTTTGCCCTCAGCATTTGGATACTGGCATTCCATTCCGAAGGAAACAGAGTCTAAAGAAAAAGAAGTGGCTTCATGTTCTAATTTTAAACTCGCTGCCCCTTTGACCTCCTCAGCACTTGGCACCGATCGCAAGTCTGATGCAGAGTCGCCTTCTGGTTTCTGGTCCATGTCTCCCTTGTCTTCAGAGTCATGTCTGTGTTTCTTCTCGTGTCGCTTGGCACTTTGCTTTCCTGCGTCTTCATGGATGCCAGTTAGATAGGCTAAGTCCAGCAATACAGAGGCTGTCAGTCCGCGGAATCTTGCAACGTCAAAAGGCAGCGGTTCACAAGGTTCCAGATTATACAATGGCGTATCACTAGGCGACCAAAAAGTTGGGAAGCTTTAATAAAGATCAGAATGACACAGGAAGAAGCAAGTGAGGGATAGACAGGAGGAAAGCACAGGAAATAATGTAGGCAAAATAAGACGTAAAATATATTTGATCAAAATCTAAATGAACTGACAGTCTATAAAGTAAATGTGAACAAGGGGAAAGAAATGAGGTTATGATCAGAGAATGGGGTGAGGTGATACTCAACACAAAAGTAATAAAGCTTGTGCATGCATTTAAAATAAAACAGTTAATTCCAAATAAGTGACATAGTTAATTTTTAAGAAGGTAGGTTTTGCTAAACTAGAGATTTATTTGTTTAGAACTAGGAGGCACCCCCAGGCTCCATGTATCATTTAACTTGCATTAAAATTATTTCAACTTGTGTTACTTTTAGCTTGTATTAAAAAGCACTTGCTCAAGTGTAGAGATGTGAAGGCCTAGAAAGATCTCCAGGGAAAAAACTGAAAAAGCATCTCACACCCCGATATTTTCCAAAGTTTTTGAGGGGAGGTTCTGAAAAATTCTGAATTATGAAATATTTTATTTTCAAAACAAGAATTAACTGTTTAAGACAAAGTATTCATATCTTGCTACCTAACCTTTATTCCCCCAAATGCAGTAAGGTTGCAAACCTAAGCATGTTTACACTGAAAGACCCCATCAACTCCTATCCTTCCCCAGCCAGCCATGCTGGGAGATGTACATCTTTTTCTGTCTGAGCATAAAGAGGACTGTGCCCTCAACTACATAATAATAGGCCGTTTTGGTGGAGGGTGGGGGCAGGGTAAGACTACAGAAGCAAACTTTCCAGAAATTCTGAAGTGTCTGGGGAATTAAATACTCTGTGTCAGACCCAGCAAAATTTCTCAGCATTTTACAAGCCAAAGTAGTCAAAAGTTACATGCTACACTGATTTCAGTGTTAGGATAGCTACAGATACTAACAAATACCCCATTGTGCAGATTCGAACCGGCGACCTTTCGATCAACCAGCCCAGCAGCCCAGCGATTTAAACCACTGCGCCACCTGCAGCCCCTTTTAACAAATACTATTGCTGATTTAAATATCAGAGACTTTTTCTAAGCAATCGCTGTGGGTCCCTCCTCAGATGCCAAGACGGAATATGCTGTACCTGATTGTGATCTCGGCTTCATCCCACTGGACTTTGGCGGACGTGCTCCCTTCCTTGACCACGCCAAGTAAGGTGGCGTGGCGCCCCGTCTGCTTGTGAACGCAACGGCCTCCCACGCGGAGCCCCGCGTCAACGCCACCGATCACAGCCAACACGGGCCACACCTCCACGCAGAGCATCTTCAGCTGCAGCTCCGAAAGATCAGCCAGCCCGTGCCGGCTGCCGTGCTTGCCCTTCTCCTCTTCCTTGCTCTCCTTCTCCTCCCGCACGTCGTTCTCCTCTCTGCTTTGAACGGAGCGGCTCTTCTTCAGCTTCTGACCTGCTTCTTTAAGGCACGGCTTGATCTTGTGCAGCCGCTCCATCATCTTCTTGTTGATGCAGTGGGTCCACCGGTCCGCTCGGTGCAGGATGCGGATCAGCTGAATCGTGGCCTCGGAAAGCACCGCCGCAGCAGGACTGCAGATGGGGTCCCCCGGCAGCAAGTCCCTCGGCGTGCCACGCATCTGCATGTCACAGATTTTGACCTGGGCAGACACACACAATTTCTCTCCGCTGTGTTCTCAAGTTTTTGGTAAAAATGCTTTGTTGCAAGCAAGACATCTTCCAATTGAGTGATTAAAAAAAAAAAAATTGGCAACCCCGCAGGCCATCTGCACAACACTCTCCTGTGCAGCTTCGTGGCAGGCTACCAGCATTAAGAGGTAAATTTCATTTACTTATTTATATTCAAAGACTTCTGTCACCAATTTTTGACTTCCTAGCAACGCTCATGCATTACTCTAAAATATTCCAAAATACAGAAATATTTGCAAGCAAACATCTAACAAGTTCTATTTAAAATAAGGGTGTACTAAATTTAGGAACTGCGAGAGAAACCTGTGTTTGCACACAGAAGCCAGTCCTTCCTTCCCATCATGTGTGGGCAGAGCCTCCCTCACTCTTGTGCTATTTGTACCCATGTCAGGTCTGGAGTGAGCTCTCCGCTCAGGAAGGACAGGAAAATAACTGCAGAGTTGCCAGGACTGCACAGATATCCCCATTTCTCTGTCGCACCAGCCTCGGAGCATTCACAAGTTGGCTCCTTCACCCTACCCTGACCTTCTGCTCAAATTGCTTCATCTATTCCGCCAGTCAAATCGACAGGCCTTTACTAAGTAGAGCAATAACCTTTGCCATCACCATTAAGCATCCCGATTACCTTTTCTCCAGGATTACTGCTATAAAACATCACACAAGGGTATAATTCAGCCGCATCCACATCTTCAAAAGCCAGTTTTGGCTCCTGTTGAGAAAAAAATAGGGGGAGGCAGGTTTCCTAAATCGACTGTTTCCAGGCACTTGATTTTTAAGGGGCATTTCCTCATGTCTGAGCACCCCTGTCTGTTCATCAGGTCCTGCTTCAAGGGCCACCAGAGGGGAGGCTACCGCCAGTGGGGTGCTTGCTGCTGGCACCACAGCTGTAGAAACCTCACCACCGTAAGAAACTGGCCCATTCCCCTCCCGTCCTAGCTGAGGGGTGCAAAAACCTATTTCTTTCACTGTGCCTTTCTTTTTCTTTCATTTCACCAATCCAGAAGGTATCGTTCTATGTAAAATACTCTGCCACAATGACCTGCTATATCAGCTTTTTGAAATTGCTGATTTAATTTAGTATTATTTGAGATGAATTCTTTCACTGTCACTGAGAATTATTTTTTAAGCAGGATACAAATACTTCAATCTGACGGTCCATACCTCTCCGTTTTTACCGAAGGAAATGGTCCTGGCTTCCATATCCAGCACACACGTGATGAAGTCCCCTTGGGTGAAGCTGGTCAGCGTTAGCGTCTGCTCCCCGTTATGGTAGAGGTTGCCGCTGTAGGCTCTGTAAAGCCACATGTCCGAGGTGGTGCGATGGTTAAAATCATGGACTGGCCAGCGGGACACTCCCACGCACGTGCCTTCGTTGCCTCGATTTTCCTTCACAATATAGAACTACAGGAATTGAGAAGCTATCAGGACTGTGGGGAAACACCACCACCAAGCAATACTAAGTACTATCCAAGTAAAAAGAACAAAGAAAAAGCGCTGGGTAGTTTTGCAAACATTTAAAGTCTGGGCAGCGAACAACTGGGAGAGCGGCACAAACCAGGGTATCCCCTCGCAACTCCCCACTCTCTTGCGCCTGCAGTAGTAGCCCAGCCGAGATTGCTCAGCAGAGGACTAGCCTGGGGGAGCCAGCAACTCCCATTTGTTGATCTCAGCCAGACTCGCAAAGGGTCCAAAGGGGGAGGATGGTGGCCAATGTCAGCTCAAGGCGGAATGGCAGCACCGAGTGAGAGTTACTGCCCCCATACTTCATCCCGAGCTTATGTGTTGAAAGCCCCACAAACCACCAGGCTTTGTAAAATAACCCTCTTTGTCTACGTACCTTCCATTGGTAGCACCCAGAAGTGACTCCAGTGGAGGCCAGCCCGTACCCCTTTCCACCGCTGCCATGAGTTAAGATCTGGCCATTCTCCACGATGCAGCACTGCGCCTTCTCGGGGTCAAAGGATACCTCTTGAATAGGAAGATTCTCATCCTCTTCCTCAGATTCACCCTGTTTCTTTCAGAAATAAGAGAGAAGCACTTCACAATAAGATTGATGGGAAAGATCTAGGGGAGGGAAAAAAGACTCCACAAGTACAAGGAACGGTGGGGAACGAACAGACAGACAGACAAACACGCAATGATGATAATTAAAGCTGGTACCTGCAGCTTCATTTCCTGTTCCTTCTCTTTGACCTGGAGCACATGCTTGGCTTGTGCAACTGGACTCTCCCACATACAGTCAGACAGAAGGGAGAATAATCGTTCAATAACCTGTTGGGAAACGCAATTTCCAAACATTTAATTGCAACACGTAAAACTCTATTCTACTATCCCGCTTAGCAGGGGGTGTGTAGTATGTAACTGAAGGAAGCACCCCACTTAATATACATGCAGGTAGTGCTTCTGAGTAACACACACAGTGCAGAGCAAGGGGAGTTTGATGGAGCAGCTTCCAGAGTTAGGCCTGCTTTGCTGGCGAGCCAAACACAGAAGCAGTAACTCCTGAGGGCAAGGAAGCAGCAGAAGAGATCTCTGTGCAACACCTGACAAAAGCTGTTTGCATTTTGAAGCGAACATGCAAGGCTAGAGGGACCAGTGAACCAATTCTGTATAAAGCAGCTTCGGAAGTTTAAGCTACTGAGGCCTGGTTTGAAGCGGGGGGCGGGGTGAATGATAGAACTAAGAAAGCCATCAATTTAAAGATGTAATTGTCACAATCGTGAAGGGAAACAATTAACGTGATGAGACAGCAACAAGACCTGAGCCATCTGGTCATCTTCCACCCCCGATTCGCAAGCGGGCAGCACAGCTTCCAGCACATGTAGTGCGAGCAGCCGGGTCCTCAAGTTGCCAACCAAAGGGACACCTTAAAGCAGAATTCAAAAGGAAAGTGAGTACCAGCATAACTTCTTTTTAAAACAATCACAATTTTATTATTTACGCAATACATGCTAACATTATAGTAGCCGATACAGTTAAACCCTGACTCTCACTGGTTTAAATTTTCCCAGATTTGATCATTCACAAGTTTGCCATAAATAATTGACTGGGAGGGATTTGGAGCTTTGCAGTGTAAAATTGTCATCACAGGGGTCAGGGGATGAAAGAGGAGAGAGGGAGTCCTCCAAAGCAGACCTTCTTGCTCCGCACATCCAGAGAGGGAAATCCACTTGGCATTTTTGTGGTGCAAAGTGAAAGGGAGGTAGGGAATAAGAGCATGTGAATGTAATCAGCGAAGAAGAGGAAGTCCTGCTGGATCAGACCAAGGTCTGAGAGTGAGGCGGAGCAGCAATCCAGGACACGTATGGTCAACAGTATAAAGGTTACGGGAAGGGGCTAGGTATATTTATTGTTCTTCCACTTTTGTGGGGGTCCTGTGCCTCTGACCCCACGAATGTGGATGGCCGACTATACATAGTCACACTGAATTACTGAATTTTAATGTCAAGGATAACTACAAATCAAAAGCCGCCGTAAGAACTTAAACACAATCCATTTTATACTAAATCTGACATTAAATCATCCCCAGCAAAGGAAAGGGCTTGTTTCCTGAGCTTTATGAGCCAAATAGATAATAAAAAGACTCCAGTTTTCTATAAACTGATCCTCCGTTAATTTGAGTTAGTTGTCTAACTGTACCAGCTGCATCTCAGACTTTCTGACACCAGTCATTAATTGATGGCGGGTTCTTCTGGCTAAAATGGATTAATATCTGGGCTACTGCTAAAAGGGAAGTCACCATTTTGATAGCCTCAAACAACCATGCCCTCAGGATATCCAAAAAGAACTACACACGGTTCCTTAGGGAGTAGGACCATGTGGACACCACCAAAACCTTCTGCAAACATCTCAGTCTAGTCAGAATCTAGTAAGTACAGTTCTTAGAAGCTCATCTTACAATCCTCAAACGGTCAAGAAAAAACAAAATGCACTCAGAAACACAACACACGTTTGAATGGAAATCCCAGTTATTCGTTCTGCACAGCCACCTCCATCGCCACGTGCTGGACACACGCGCCACAGTGTCCCATACCTGAGCAGCACTTCTGAGAAGCAATGTTCAGCAGCACCTCTGTCCACTTTGGAGAGGCCATTTTTGACTGAATAGCTTTTGAAGAAACAACCCTTCGAAGAAAAACTAAGAAATCTCCTAGATGTAATTCCGCAGCATGCTGTTTCCGGAGGGCCACTGTGAATTAAAACGAGAATTAATACGGCCAACAGGAAATTGAGTCATATTATCTTTCAATGCCCTAATTTGCAGAAACACTGCGGAAGAGTAAGTGAAAGAGATAATCAGCTCTGTATAACTTCCTTCACTGACAGAGAAAGCATCTTGGGGAGGGGGGGGTTGCCATTCTGTTGCTAAATGATTACTCTGCTCCACTTTTATTGTCCTGTCAACTGACTGTCATGGCTTTTAATGGTCTTATGTAAGCTGTTCCAGGAGCCTTCCCAGGCAAAGCATTTTATAAAATAAAACAAACATATATGCACAATGTGAACCAGCAGCTTGTTGTTTCATTGTGTAATAAAATGCTAACAATATTCCTGCTCTCTAAGTAAAGGAGAAAAGGAGGAAAAGACTGGCAAATTTCTTCCATCAGAGACATCACTTTGACAGAGTGGGGAAATGGGCAGAATGATTTTAAAATGGGTGTGCTGTGAGCAAGTCCCCCTCCCACTCCAAGTGGACCACGTTGAGAAGCTTCTAACCACAGACTTTGTTTTGGTAAAGAGGGCCAGCCAGGCCTGCTTTGTGAGGGAGCAGGAAGGCTGCAGCGCTCGTTTGCAAAGGGCAATCTGCCTAGTTAATGAGCAGAGCGAGAGTAGCACTCATCTGGAAGACGATTCCAAACTGAATCCCTGTCCTTCCTTCCCAACCAAATGGCGCTCACTCCACCCTTAGGGAGGTCCCCGCCACTTGCGGGCCAGATGTTGGGAGTGTCAGGTGTTATTCAATCGGCTTCCTGCTAACCTGGTCTTGAACATCAGATGTATTAATTCCCCCTCTGGCGCTCTCTGTTCCACCCTGTGGGGTTCTCGCCAGCAGGCTTACCTCAGGCCTTGGTATTTTAGCCAAGGATTCTGACCTTTCCTTTTCTTCCGGGTCTAATTCAGAATATGAGGGAACCACCCTGGAATTCTGCATTCTGGGAGAAGCAGGTCCAGCCCCCACAGGCAGGGACAAAATACTGGGCAGGGCTCGCAGCCCCATGCACACAAGCCCTGTTCCCGGAATGCAGACCTTGCGCACGGTGGTTCCGCTTTTGGCCACTGCACATTCAGCATGAAGCCTGAGGAGGGTTCAGTAACTCCTGTGCAGCTGAAATTTGCCTTTAGTGGGATATTGTAGCAGTGGAACACAGTGCTAAGAACACCTCACTTTCACTGCAATTCCGTCAGCAATTCTCCCTCCTTTCAGAAAGCACATAATACGAACACATGGTACCTTTGAAGTCTTTCCTCTCACTGTCACCATTTGTCTCGGCCTTCTTTTCATCCTCCTGTTCCTCCTGCTCACCATCTTCTTTTTCCCCAAAGGAAGCCATGCGCATCACGCCAGCTTGCGATAACAAATTTTTCAGCTGACTACACAGCAGATCCAGCAAGGCCTGGACCACTTTTGGACTCAGTTTATCTGCATAGGTTCTGTGTAGAAATGAGAGGAACAGCTGGCAACAACACGAGGATGAGGGAAGCAAGTCTCTGAACCACGTAACGGATTATTCCGATAAATACATAAAAACATAGTGAGTCTCCCCAGACAACTTGTCTGTCCCCTGGCTCCAGCCAGCTCCAATATAAATGCAAGATACAGGGGCAACTTTCATGTAACTGGACCTAAAGTGCCCTTGTAATAGATGCACTGAAAGCATGGAATTGCTCCTCAAGCAGCAGCATCTCAGTTCTATTCATCAGGATCAGAATTACAGAAACACCAGTTTTATCCCAGAAAGATGGAAAAGACAAAGGATGGTGAAGACTTACCCAGTGGTGATCGCAAGGATCTGAAGTAATCGAGTACTGGCCACTTTTAAAGCGGTGCTGAGCAGGGAAATGCCACTTTTGGGTAACAGCTGCAGCGGCTGCCCAAGCATGGTGTCTGTTCCGCACAGCTGGGACAGGACATTTAACAACCCGGTGGAGATAGCCAAGGACACATCGACTGGCTGGTAGTGTACGCTCAGGGCAAACACGGTTACCAGCAAGAGACGCTGTTGTGCCTCTAATACACACACACGCATGGAAACACAGAAGAGAGGGGAAACACTTTTAAAAAATTCCCCTTGTGATGTTGCCCCAGACGAAAAGCAAGCACAAGCAACACACGGCTGGCTCTCTGTCAGCACCAGAAGAACCTGTCGTTTGAGCTGCTCCTCTTACCTATGTGATGCTTATTTGCTTGGAGGGCTCTTTCCAAAGTCGCAGATAACTGCTGATAAATTTTATGCACAGCCATTTGAATTTCTGTCTGAATGTTTCTCTTAGCAGCCCTGATGCCATCCTATAAAATAATTAACTGAAGTAAAACACAGCCACATGGATTTTTCGACTGCAAGGACTAGGGGGAGAGATATCCAGGGATTAAAAAAAAAAGAAACACATACAGGATTCCTTGCTGACTTGCATGGCAGGGTTTGTTAACAGAAGAACACGGAAGTCGAATCTTAAGGGCAGGACCCATAGTGGAACAAGGGTCCCTTCAGATGCAGTTTTAATTGTGCCACAGCCTGGGCTCATTCACTGGATTTTTGGGGAAGTGCAGATACCATCTCTCCCGCAGAACCCTCCCATTTTTCACTCACTTTTCCCCTTCTCCCCTGCCCCAGATGTGGAAAAGCAGTTAAGAAAAAAAAATCTAGATTATTATTATTATTTATTATTATTTATCGATTTATATCCTGCCTTTTTCCTACAAAGGGCTCAAGACAGCTTACATCATTCTCCTCCTCCATCTTATCCCCACAACAACAACCCTGTGAGGTAGGTTGGGCTGAGAGTCTGTGACTGGCCCAAAGCCACCCAGTTGGCTCCATGGCTGAGGGGGGACTCGAACGCAGATCACCTGAGTCCCAGTCCCACGCTCTTAACCACTACACCACACTGGCTCTCACTGCACCACACTGGCTCTCAATTCCGTAGCACCAGGACCTTTCCATTTGGAAGCATCCAAAGTTGCCTCACTTAGAAGAGGGAGAGGGAACTCATTAGTCCTACTAGGTTCCTCAGCACTTCTGACCTTGGTTGGTATTCTAAAAATATATTCGTGTTTCTTGTGCACTATAGCAGAAAAGGGTCATTAAGCACTTTTTCTGTTCAAATACCGTAATGCAGACAAGAGACTGATGTAACTATAGGCTGAAATACATCTCAGGGTGGTACTCAAGGTACTCACCATACGCATTTCAGATGTTTGACAAATTTTCTGCTAGTGTTTAAACAACAAGGTCACCACTGGCTGGCGCTGGCCAGAACCACACGCTCTTTGCCTGGCCATGCGGGCATTTGGCTTTGCAGCACATGAGCATCTACACACACAGCTTAACACTCACACAACACATTGCGCACACTGTCTTCTGGAGTGGTATTTTCCTACCACGTTCCCTTTCAGACACTGATCAAGCTTCTCTCCCTCTGTTTCCAACACTCAAAACCTGTCCCCATGCTTACACAGCCAAAACTACACCATCCATGCACAAGAGGGGGTCTCAGCGGACTTGGGGAAACCCCAAGGTTTACAGAAGCACAAAAACACTTTAGGAAAAACCCTTAAGAAAAGTGCGGGGCAGAGTGGAGGTGCTTAACTCCAAACACTATCAAATGAGAAATAAAAGTGCTAAAAGAAAGCATCGACAAATGCTGATCTGTTGTTGGGAAGATCATGAATAAATCAGCTCAGTGGGGAAGGGATGGATTCTGCTGGAAAGGAGCCTGGCCGGCTGACACGCTAAACCAAAGTATTTCATACTGCATACTTTTGTTGCAGTTCCCATTTATCACAAGTTTTAAAAGGAAAGTTCTGTTACAGCAGTCTGCATTAGACTGAGCTGAGGGCATTCCAGGGTTTGCCAGAGGCACAACAAAGCATCCATTGCCTTGACATGATCGTAAACTTTGGAGGGCAGGAACTGTAATGCTATTTGTTTGTATGCCACTCTAGAAATTCTTTTAGCTAAAAGTCTAAGTATAAACACCATGATGAATACTTACCTGATAATGATGCAAGCGGATGCTTTCTCCTTTGGAGCCTGCATGCCCTACAGTACTCAAGCCAAAGCATCCAGCTAGGAATTGCAGTCTCACCGAGGTGAGAAGGGAGGAGGACTGAAACCCCAGCCCTTGGCGACTTCCTGCAGATGGAGTGCTGCCTTTTTCTTCCATCCCAGAAAGCAGGACCAGGATCTGATGAAGCGCCTCCAAGCGCAGCTGAAAGCAAATTTTAGAAATGCTTTGCATTATCTCCTTCCAAAAGTAAACAGAGCTGTATCACAGAATGGGTAAGTATACTAGGAGCAGAAGTCAGGGGAAAACATCATGGAGAACAGAAGGAGAGGCTGGCATACTGCACAGACCGCACAGGGTCAAAATGGCTTCCATAACCGCCTGCCTTCCTGGCTGAGTGCATGCACATCCCTGCATGGAATACCTGTGCGGCAGGCAACAGCCACCTGGCTGGCTGTGCCATTCCCCACGTTGCTTCAACAATGCCCAAGCCAGCCAGCCAGCCAGCCACATGCTGTGCCTGGGAGACCATGCCTATTCCCTGTGGAGCTATGCAAACAATGGCAGAGGCTGTGCCTGCCATGTGCCAGAACAGCCTTTTGGGTGCCCGAAAATCCCCACCTCCTCACAAGCCACACGGGGTATGGAGTGCTGACCGAAAACCGAGTGGCAAGATGCGTTCCGCCATTCATGAAAGCGATTCCAAGACATACCTCTGCTCTCTGCTGCTGCTGCTCCATGGCAACGATGTAGGCCTGGGGACTTGTTGACATACTTTCTTCGGGCTCCTTAAAGCCCGGGGAGCTCCCCACATCCCCACTCACAAAACTAATAATGTTCTCAATCAGTGTGTGAATGCCAACAGTTTTTGTGAAATCAAATTCAGACTCTCCAAACAAGCAAGAAGAGCTATACAGCCAATCTCTGTGTTTCAGCCGAGTCCATGAATCACTGAGCGCATCAATTGGGCTGTGAGCTGCTCCTGGAAGCACACAAAAAGCCCACGTAAATTCCAACGGAGTAACTTAAAAGGCGGCAACAGAAGTGATGTACAGCTAGCAATTCAAAACAGATGGAAATGTGGTATCATGCACACGGTTAGCACAGTACATTACATCAAAGGAAAAGAACTTCAGCTGTGTTTATTGCCGTAAATCCTTAAGCAACACATTGCCACAGAAGGAAATTAAAGGCAAAAGCCACTCAAACTGCTCAGCTTTAAGCTAGAACACTGAAAAAGATGGTATGCAAATAAAAGAGAGTGGTTAAGGGGGAAGAACACAAAATAAATGATGCACTTATTTTTTTTTACATCAAACTGTAAAGCAAGATTTGCATTTAACTTGCATAATTCTACCATTATGGTCAAAGCAGGGGGGATGGTTTACAGCTTGCTCTGAATGACATATTTTTGTAGATATAGGTATGGGTAAAGGGCAAGTAAACCAATACGAATTGTTTCGCTTCTACCTTGCTTTAGAAGTACTGTCTATTTGGCGTCATACAGTGAATCCACCTCACTGAACTGACTGCTTATACATATTAAATCAAGCTGTAGTTTTTCCTTCAATCCTAGCTGGGCCAGAATATGATTTCCAGGCCTTTCCTATGTGGGATTCCTTGTCCAGCTCTCATATGGGGACTGTGGAACAGTTTCTGATCACATCCTAGGTGCTGTGCACGCAGGCCACCTTATCCAGGGAGAGGGGATACTGGGACAGCTTGTGTCCCTTCCTTCACCTGCACAATGACCAGGCTGTACATGCTGAGCTGCCACACACAGTAGGACTCAGGGCCTTTGCTACCAAACGCTAGCTTCAGCCCCGTCGCCGTCGCCGTCATCAAACAGTGATAAAGTGAAAGGTCCCAAACAATAATATTACGTAATCTTACTGATTCATATTCCCCATATTGCAAACAATCAACAGTCACACATCAGTTCAGCTGAACTGCGCATCGGCAACAGTAGGCACAGGGTGAGGGTGAGGGTTATATCTGGGAATATCCATGGCTTTTACGAAGACCCTTCCACAGCCCTTTCCCTGAGAAGCTGCATGTCCTACACGCACCTCAGCACTTCTGATACAATAGCCAATGTGCTCTCTCAGATCCATGGCAGCAGCCTTTCCACAGGAAACACAACCCCCACCCTGCCATTTATATCCATTTTTTCTTTCTCAGAATGCCCCCTCAGTCTTGAAAAAATACACAAAACACTCAGTGTTTCACAAAGACAAGACAACACTAAGACAGTGAACACCAACCTTCTCTGCCCTGCAAGTATGAAAGTTGGGAGGATCACATGTTCCTGATCAATTCTAGCAATATTTTTGCTCATATTATTATCCAAGCTATGTAACTGCTTCTGTTTTAAAGCCCATATTCTACTGTCTAAATTTGATTTCGACCTAAGTGAAAAAAATCACTTAATGTACATTTTAAATTATGGGTCTGAGTTATTTAAAGTTTGAAACCCAACAATTTATATTGTAGACCTGAAGCTGTGTGGACAGCACTCTTCAGTTCTCCACATTTCTTATCAGGGTGAGAACCCCACACACATCTGACTACACAAAATGCCAGCTGCATGGCAAGTGGAACTGGATTTGTTCTTGCAAATGTTTTCTCTCCAGAAAGTTATCATTTATTTTATTTAACGGAAACAAGTCATTCCTGGAAGGACGAGTGGGGATGACAAAACTACATGCCCTCCTGAGCTACGCTTGGATGCTTATGTTCACCTTGATCACCCAGGGAGGTGGATTGGCCAGAGGGCTGCACCAGCACCTGAGAAATTCCAATCAAATTCCCACTCATCCGTGGAGCTCACTGAGCCAGCTGCTAGCTGTTGTTCTAGCCTATCTCACAAGGCTTTTGTGGGGATAAAATAAGGGGGACAAGAGAACTACGTATGCACTCCAGAGAGAAGGGAGGACTTGTCAGAAATATAACCAGCTACGAATACAGGCATCTCGTCCTTAATGACAAGGCTCTGGAGAAACTTCAGAACAGATGCAGGGGAAAGGGGCTGTGATCTCCTATCCACATTCTCTGTCCCACAGAGACCACTGAGCAGCCTTGCTGGGAGGTACAGGCATGGCTCTGAAAGCTCGCCTTTTCTGGACTGAATCGCATGGGCACTGGGCCACTTCCATGCTTGAATATCGGAGAGCTTTCATACTGGGATTTTCAAGGTTTTAAATGTGTCTACTCCTGTTTTAAAGCTTCTCCATTGGGTTCTGGCAGTTTTTGGGTGCAAATTATTCCCCACAAACACTAGGGCGGCAAGTAGAGAGGCAAAAGATAAATATCTGATGAAGCTGATGAAAACTCCTGCCCCGCAAAAATCCCATGGGGCATGATTTTATGAGCTTGGGTTGCAGAACAGTGTGATGCAGTCACCTCTGAATTAAAGGTGGTCTAACTAACATGTCTTTGTGAAGCAATGTTCTCAAGGCATCCTGGAGAAGTTGCCTGGTGCTATGAACTAGCAGGCTAGTTTATCTTGCCCAGTATGACCCTGGAAGAAAATCTGACACATCGCTCTCTAGGGTCAGCATACGAGAGCTGGTTTGCAGCCCTGCCAGTGGAGAGGCAGGCAATGTGCCCGGCTTCTGATACATACCAGATGCACACTGCACTGAACCTCTGATCTGCAAATGCCCCGAACATAAACAGAGGTACGCTTAATGCGCTAACATTCCCATTTTCAGCTCAATGTTGGGAACAGTTCTGCCTGACAGCTTAGTCTACACTGAAGCATTAGACAGGAAAAATACCCCATGTTTACTTGTCCCTTATATGCCAGTTTCTGCTAATGGAATTTTCAAAATGAATGCGCAACGGTTGCTATACGTATTTCATGTTTTATAGAGTGGTAGGCAAGCTAGAGAGAGGAAATAAAATCAGAACATGCCATCATGTACTTGCTTGTAGTTCTTCTTTTTTCTGGGGCTCAACTGGCCAAAAAGGAGTAAACACACTACCACACAAGAATCAGAAGACAAGAGAGACATTTGGTACGGAAGACAACATTCAATCTGCATTCTGTCCATACATGGAAAACAGCTTTAAGGAAGTGGGGAGCTTTCCTGTTTGGAGAGCACCTATACAGGTGCAGCTTCCAAAGCCTCCTGCAGTTGGAAAATAATGGGCAATGGTGCCATTCTGTAACCCCTTATATGGATACTTAAGAGAAACTACACACTGAGAAATTAACCCATGAGCCGTTGTGAAAAGTACCGCCTGCTAGAGAAAGGGTCAGGCAACAGGCTGGGCTCAAGGCTTCCTCACAAGACAGAGCTGCCTGAAGGGGATGCATCTCCAACGGGTCAGGACCCAGACCCAATGTAATTTAGGGGCTGGGGGCAAAGCATGCCAAAGGTCACATCCAACAGGCCAGATTGCTGAGCAACCACCAATCCACCTAAAGCCTGATGGCAGTTCAGCCCCAAAGTCCCTTCTGAGGACAGCACAGCCGGGCCGAGGGAAGCTCTCAACAGCCCAGAGCTGAAGCCGCTTTCTGACCAGCCTCTCAGCAACCTCCTCCGCCCAGCTCAGCACTGCTGGCAGCAATTCTCCAAGGTCTCAGGCATGAGTGTTTTCTATCCCAGAGTGAGCGAGGAAACACCAGGAAACAAGTTGCTAGGAAACAACTTGCAGCCTGTTTAGGGTAAACAGCAGCCGCCCCCCGGAAAGCGGGCGCAGATCACAGGGCCGAGATGTTACCATATCAAAGGCAGCCCAGCTCTGAAAAGCGGTGCTGGGGTGCAGGAGCGGCAGGTGCTGCCGCACGCATGGCTCGTGGTGGGCTCCTGTAGGACCTTGCACCGGCTGACGTGTCCTGCTGCACGGCGGAGCCTGAGAGAACACAGCACAGCTCAAGAGCAAAGGCGCCACCATAGTTTTCCAGACTCAGAGCTCCAAAGCTGGAAGCAGTTTAAGGCAGCAGGTGCTCAGCCTGATTTCTGGAAAACCGTGGGTTCTCTAGGAGTTTCAAAGGGCTCTGCTCCCGGTGGGAATTGGTGCCGGCAGGCAAGCAGCACAAAAGGCAGCTCACCTGCCATGATCAATATTCCCTGGCAAGGAACAGCTGCAGGGGCAGCTTCAGGATATTCAGGAATATGCTCGGATCCCTTCTAGAGGGAGCACAGGGGAAGCCGACAGTCTTGGTCCACCTCCTAGCAAGTTGCCGATGTGCTTCAGAGAACTCTTTCCAGAATTCCTTGCAGCAAGGAGGGGCCCTGTGACCTGTGGAAAGGGTTCTTCAAACCTCGAGGGTTTCAAGGTCACTGCTTCAGAGAAACTGAGTTCTATTAAACGGCAACAATAAATGTTCACAAAAATTATTACCCCTCTTTTTATGGGATGATGCCAAGTCCAAATCCACATTTCGTCTTCCATTCTACAATGAACAATAACAAGAGGGTTAGTGTGATCTCTGGTTTATTACAGTTATACAATGCACACCCATGAACTCAAACGGCTTCTTTAGATTTTTAATAGAGGTCTACATTTAGAAAGACCCGGCATAAAAAGAAAAAAAGGATAGAAAGGGAAGAAAAAATCAGCAGAGGGAGAGATGCGTGGCCATTGCCAGAGACAGTTTCAGGAGGAAAGGAGGCTTACAGCCACTTGTTCTCCCAACAAAAAGACCTACAGCTTCCGGCATGCCCAATGCCCCAAGCTTCTTAGGAGCTATTGGTGGGTTTTCTGTTTTTGTTTGCTTGTTTCTTTTGTTTTTTTGCTGTTAAAACTTTTTTGCGCATACTGGTCCTTTCTGAGAATTGTATTTACAAAGCTTCCCTGTAACGTTCAGGATTTTTCTGCATTTTTATCATTGATGTGCTGACTTATTCTGAACTGCACACACATTTTTAATTTTTAAGGGTAAGCAGTGCAGTCCTCCCTACCAAATCATTTTGTCTATTGGGCAGTATAGAATTGGAACAAATGAACAAACAAATGACTCAATCAATCAATCAATCAATCCATCACTAGCAACTATTCAAACTCGAAGGGCATTTTTAAACTCCTTTTGATGTAACAGAATGAACAAAGGAGAGAAGAAATTCCTCAATGCAAATGACAAAATGTGATCACATGCAATCTCCCCATGCACGTTTCTGAGTTGCAAGTTTGCCCAAGTTTATCCACCAAGTCCAGAGGTAGCTTGAACCCAAGAACCCATCCAATACCAACTACAGACTCCCAGTACTGAAAGCACATTTGCAAGACTTCAAATTATTTTGCCTACCAGTGAGTAACCTTCTTCATCCGATTCGGGTTGAGACAGGTCAGATTCACTCCTTGATTTTATCAATTTGTAGCTCGATGGGGAATGGACCGAGCGACTGTCTGCAGTCAGACTTTCACTTCTGCTTCACACAGACACAGAGAAACAAAACAAATCGTGCGGAGTGAGGAAACAGCTGCCGTGACAATTTCAGGTGCCCCAGATGGTCAGAGTCGTGCTAAATGTGGCTCCAAAGGTGCCCGCACAGGGAACTCTGATGCGCCCACCATGTTCTCCCCAGCACAAACTTCTCCTTCACCACAACGTCTGGGGAGCACAGCTCCTATGACCCCAGGGCTCTTGCCATGACATTTGTGATATATCTACATTTGGGGTTTTTTCCCTAGAAAATTGTAACCGAAGTGTCTAAAGGCCTGGTTATAGGTCCACCAGAAAGGACAAGTCAGTGCATGAAGTAAGACAAGTGATTGCGCAAAGTTTCCCAAGCAATGACAAACACAAAGAGCACCACAGACGTGACTAGACTGGCACCTCGGTGTGATAGCCAACAGCGGCACAAGCGGCACCAGATCGGTCTTAAACGCCCCTCGGAACACAAAAGGGCAAGATGCTTTGCAGCTCTGCCCCAGGAGTGCATTTCACCAGCCAGAGCCCTCCACAATCCCAGCCCTGACTTTTACACCTCTCACTCAACTGCGGTGGGGCATAAAGCAGAGACGCTGAGCCCAGTCTCAAGGATCTGGCCGGCCCACAAGGATTCACGCGGCACGTTTCAACAGCTGTTAGGCAGCCCAGTATCCGCACCTGGTCATGCACCCGATTCCTTCCGGGGTGCCGCTCGAAGGCTGCTGCAGCTGCCCTTCCTCCCTTCGCTTCTGCAGCTCTTCAACAACGGGACTGACTCCCAAGATCAGCAAGGCACACCTATGGATCACGGAGTTGCACGCGGCCGTGTACACATCCTGTCCCTCGGGAAGGTCTCTGCTGATCCGGCGTTCCTGCTGGGACTGTGGGGCCTGGTCGTCAAGTCGAGCCCCTGTCCCACCATTTATTCGCTCTCGATCCCGACTGCGAGCTACTTCACGGGCTGATAGAAAACATTGAAATATTTCTGTAACATGCAACACAAAAACAAAAGACTTAACTTCTAGGCAGAGCTAAGCAGCTGTAAAATTATTCATCTGAATGTATGCGCCCACAGATAAAACTCCGGCTGAAAGCTCCATTCATCCGAATGGGACTCCCACCTAAGAAGCTTCTGCAGGACGGTGCTCAAACTTTACTTACTGCCAGCTGTCATAACTTCATGTTCTCTTTCGTCCTCCTCCTCTTCTTGCTCGGGATGGCCCTCCTCTCTCTCTCTCTCTGCCTGCTCTTCCATCTCTGCTTCTTCATCAATGGTCCGGGTAAATGAGTTTTCTTGGGCATCCATGTCTAAAGATTCTGGATTTTCTAACATCTGGGGTGGGGGTGGAAGGAGACATTTACAGGAAGAAACAACCTTTTCCTAAGTAATGAATTCTGATGTGAATGTAGCATATTCTTGAAAAAAACAGGAAATAATGTCCTTTTAGGAACTGCACTGGGCAACAGCTGCACGATACAACCTTTTGGGCATTGTGGTTAAATGTATAGCAAAATGACAGATTAGGAATGAACAAAGGTCACAGGATGAGTGTCACTGCAGGAATTTCTGAGACTACAATGCAGTCTGCCCTTGCGTGAGTGGCAGAGTCAAGAAAGGCAGATTCAGCGGGAGGGGAGCCATTTGGTGGGAGACTCAGGACATATGAAAGGAAGGAAATTGTTGCAAACTGTCTAGAGGGCTTTGGCTATGATGTGGTATGAAGTAAATAACAGATTGTTCTTCGCACAGCACATAGTCCATCTTTGAAATGGCAGGCGGGCCATAATTTTGTATAGCTTTAAAAGGGAAATGGACAAATTAATGGAGGAGAAGGCCATTCAGAACTACTAGTCCTGATGACTCTATGCAGGGTGCCTCTTGTGTTCATGTGTGTGGATGCATACAACCATTTGCACATGCAACAACTGCAGTTCTCACACAATAGCCTGAGAAGTACCTTATGGAAGTGGGAACTTTAAGCTGCCAATAAATTAAGAGCAGCTGAAATAGCCACTGTATTCTAACACCGTATAATTTGATAGCAGCATTAAATCAGAAAGAGGCTGTCTGATCCAGTTCTCCACAGCTTCCACAGCTTTCTCCAGCAGCTGAAGATGAGCTGCTAAGACAAAGTGACCTGGTTTGCATGTAATGCCTAACCATGGGCTGTTTAAACCATGGGTAGTCTAGATGTGAAACAACATGAATCAATATAAAAAGCTCACAGCTCAGAAAGAAGAGACTCAGCCTAATATTTCTGATCAACACCTCATTTAAACATGATTTGAAACTAGCAAAACAAAGGCAAATCCTAATATGAGGTTCCTTCTCACACAAACAATCCACCTCAGCAGTCTTGCATGTTAAAACACAGCTCTTTCACTACATAAGGAAGCGGAGCTAAGGTGGTGATTTTCAGCCTCACCCATCTGTCTCTTGAGGACGACCTGGTCTGAATAAGTTCCATGTTCTTGCAAGCAAGCAAACGGCTCCGAACTTTATATACACACCGATACACTTCCACTAATGCTTTGCCAGGCTGGTACCTAGAAGACAGAAAAGTTCCACAGGATCTGAGGGCAGGCAATCAGCAGAAACGCAAGATAAATGCCTTGAGATGCTTCCTGGGCACTTGCCTGCTCTCACCACTTGCTTGACTGAGTAAATTTGTGTGTTTCAGGAGGGCAGCAAGAACAAATCTAGAAACAGTATCCAAAAGCGACTCACTACTTAAGGTTGCACTGTCCCAATCTGAAAGGGAAGCAAGAGACAGGAAGGACAGAATTATCAGAAGTAAAACAAAACAGCATCAAAAGTCAACAACTAAGAGTTGGCTTTACTATTGTCAACTGTATGTCAGTATGGCAAGATACACAGGACACATCCTTTCTTGCAAATCATTGCTATTTTCTTTTGCTTAAAAAATTGCTCAGTTCATGACTTTTAACTAGCCCTAACTAATCGACAGCTAATTTACCAAACAATCAAGATAGCTAGAATAGATTAAGAAATAAACTTGCTGACTGTTCATTTAAAAAAAGAAGATGCTAATAGCATTAGGTAATAAGTTGAAATAAAATGCAAGTATGTTGCATTAGAGAAACTTGATTATTTATGTGTTTCAATTTTAGCCTTGTATGTTCTATTTCTGGTTTTATTTGTTTTTTATTAAATTTGTATGAAAGCTGTCTATAAGCATAATGCTCTCTACGGTTAACAGAAATGTATAAAAGGTGGAGAGAAGTATCAGGGGATTTTATACATACACTTTTGTTTGTCAGCTCTGAAGAATTAGTCATTTTCTTATACCTATGTTTACTGTGCCCATTCACTTTTGTAATATTCTGGGCATTTCTTTTCCATTATACTGAGATGACTTAGGGCTACGAACTTAAAACTGAATTGAAATAAGCAAAATTAAAGTTAAGCACAAGCAACTCCTACGCCTGTTGCCCGCTCTGCCGGCCGCTCTTCCTGCCGAGAGCCTACCTTTGCTGACGGCATAGTCCTGCAGGCTGATCCAGAGGCTGCGCGCAGGCTCCTTTGCACACCCCAAGGCCAAATCTACAAAGACTGAGATTTCCGGGCGCAACCTGTAATCAAACGGCTTCTGTTCTTCATTTCCAGAGAGTGCCACTTCCAACAGAGAGCTCATGGACTTATCTAAAATAATGTGGAAAGTCAGGTGTTTGTGCCATCGCTTATTTATATGGGTGAGAGCAAAAACAAAACAGTATGATGCACGGGGCTTCTGTTCAAGGTTCCAGCCAGGCATTTCCTTTCCAAAATATGCCATTCCTCTCTCCCCACTGCAAGACACTCAAGTGTCCTGTGGCCACTTAACAGTCCTCAGTGTGCACTTTTGAGGTCCCCATCTTTAGGGTTCACACACACACACACACTTTACTGTACTATTGCAAACCTTAGGTCTCCCCTGAGCTTGCCAGTACTTCCTTTTTGAGTGTGAATGGTGTAATCTTGGCTATTTAATTTAGGTATGAAGATGTGTTTGCTGTGCAGCATATGTAAGGGGAAAAGTCCTCATACATCATCTTTCTCTAGTACTAAACCAGTATAAATACCATTTTAAAACCATAAAGTTTCAATTCCACAAGGAATACAATAAAAACATCTGTGCTGCCCCTAACAATGAAATAACATACGCTTCTAAAAACAGTGGAAACCTGGAGCCCAGTAAAAGAAAGCGGTTTCATGAAATCTTCCAAAGCAGGTAAAATACTTATGCTTCCAAAGAGGCAGCATTCACGAGCAAACTGCTGTAAAATCGTAATTCATTCAACTATTTCGTGTATGTTTTAGTAAATTTGCTCCGAATTACGTTGGGCCTTTTAGAAGAGCAAGGTCGAATCTTATGCATGTTTGGACAGAAAAGGGCCTGCAACCCCTAGCATCCCCCATCATCATAGCTGGCTGTGTCATGCTGGGGATTTTAGACCTGTATCAAAACAGCTGTATATCCCACCCCAGGTATTACACTGCATTTTCATACACTGGCCTGGAGACCACCACACCACGGGAGGAAGCAAAGGAGGGGCACAGTGTGAGAGTTCCTTCCTGCAGAAGAAGGGAGGCTCTTCAGAAGGGTTTTTGGCCTTCCTACCAGCAAAAACGGCCAGGAATGTGCTATTTATTTATTTATCTTACACAGAAACCTATTTAACAAGAACTACACAGGACAGGGAAAATTCCTGGAGGAGACGTCACGGCTCTTCTTTATCATTCCCCACAAAGCAGTGCATTTGGCAGAAGCGATACATGCCTGGCTACCAAATATGAAGGAACCAGCCTCCATTATGGCCTCCCTGCAAATTTCTCGGGGGGCTTCTGGTTGCCACTGGGCTACAGGACACGAGCCCACCAGACCCAGCAGGACGGGAATTCTGTCCTCACAAACCAACACCCACAATGTACTTACAGCTGTGCCAATGTACCTGTACACTGACAGCACATTCAGGACCGTTACCTAATTGTGGAATATCCATTTCAACTCCATCACTGAACAGGGGTGTTTTCAACCAGAAAGCGGTGTCTTGCTCCTCGGGAGACACTGGAGACCCCTGAAGCATCCCTCCCAGGCAGCGTCCAATCAACAGAGCCACAGTTCTCTCAAGGTCGACCAGCCACACCCAGGACTGGGCAGGCTGGGGCAAGGGCACGCCAGCGGGATCCACCAGCTCGGTTCCACCTGGAAAGGTCAAGCCAACATTACTCTCTGTGCCGAGGCTGTTTTGGAGTGCACAAGTCTGGCCGGGTCCGGTGATGGGTTCCCAAGCACGGAAGATTGGCACAGACTTCCCCACCTGCTTCAGGGGACGGATCCACCCCGCAAGTACGTTCACACACACCCCGTTTCTTCCACTGAGATGAGTGAGGATCCTATGAACAGAACAAATCTGAGGAGGCATGACCTGCTCGGCAGTGCCCATTTCAGGGGTACTAGTTCAGCAAAAGAAAGTTTCTGGGGAATAAAGCTTACTGCAGCTCCCTTAGAGTTTCTCAAAGAGGCAAAAATAGCTCCCAGAGTGTTTTAAAGCACAGCATATTAGGGATGCTTCCTGGCAAAGCATTGCAGGCACAATTGCCAAGCTCCATTCACTCATATGTCAGATGACACCATCCTCCTCCCATGCACCCTGAATGTCTTTCCAACGCTGTCCCAGCCTTTCACTTAATCAAAATATTATCCATTAGGGAGGGAAAGAGGAGGGGAGCAGTGGGCTCACGCTCTGCAATGCCTCCGTTTTGCCAAGGGTTGCTGGCACGGCCTTACCATGAAGAGGCCACTGCAGCTCCTGGTCTTCTAGAAGTACAGCAGCTGGCAGCAACCGATTGAGGCAGTCCAGAGGGGGCAGCAGATCCAGCAGGAAGCTCAGCAAAGGCTGCGCGACTGACACGGGCAGCAACAGCAGGGAATTCACAATCTGGCAAAGCATGCTTCCTGCGGCAGACACGTAAATTACATCTGCAAAGGGAAGAAGAACAAAATCTAATTTCTGGATTTTGCTAGAATGGTGTGGCACCTTATCAACCAGTGATGGCGAACCTTTTAGAGACCAAGTGCCCAAACTGCAACCCAAAACCCACTTATTTATCGCAAAGTGACAACACTACAATAAAACCTGAAAACTGAGGTTTTAATTTAGAAAGAACGCCTCACAGCCAGTCCAAGCAAATATATCTATCTATCCTTGGCAGTGCACTGACTGACCGTGCGAAAGCTTGGACAAGTCGCGGCTAATGAAAACTTTTGCTTGGATCCTGCTGCTTTATTATTTATTACATCATCATCATCAGTTTCCCTCTGGCTTCTTTTCTCAATTCATTGCAGCTCATGCCTATTGATTTTTACTGTGATTTTATCTACTGCTTTTGTTGCACAGGCAGTCCCTGGGTTGCAAATGGGGAATTGTTTGTAAATGGAATTGTATACAAGTCAGAACATGCATGGCTGGCCCCTCACATTCCATTCTGTGGTAATGGAAAAACCACCCCTCTCAATGGCCTCACCCCCGGTCTAAACTCACCCATGCATCCCTCTTTGAAGGAAAGAAGAGCTAGAGAGATTTCCCTCAGGATGGGCAGGACAGGAAGGCATGCTTTGGAGACCTCCCTCTCTCTCTATGGTGATGAGGGTTTCCCACAGAATGCTTTTAACTTTAATTTTTTAATTAATAGGCTTTATGGCAGTTTGTTTGTAAGTACGGATTGTTTGTAACTCAGACATTCATAACCCGGGGACTGCCTGGTGTTGGCCAACTTAAGCACTTCATTTAGCAGTGAAAAAATGGAAGGAAGTCTTGAAAATAAATAGATATTCCAATTTGTTTCTATTTCTTTTAAGTTTTGTCCAGTGCCACAATTTTTGATGGTGGAAACACATCCAAATAAATGGATTCAAACTTCTAAGGAAAGGGGGAAATTAGAAGAAAAACTGAAAAGCAGAGACACTCTTTAGCTTGCCCAGTTCTTCAGCTACGGTTCCTCCTTTTAGACACAATCTGATAAGCAGCACAAACCTCGCAGCTTTTCCCCAACGCTACCATTCCAAGGACTCTCCTTCAGCAGCGCAGCAGAGCGGGAATAGATATCCGTAGCATGAGGCAGCAGAAGCTGGAGATGCTTGTGCAGGAGCGCTACACTACTTGAGTTCTGCAAAGAAGCGATATCCAAAGATGCATCACAAGTAAGACCTTAAACGAACGGTTGCAGGGCAAAGTACCCCGTCCACTGTTTCGGTCAGCCAGCCATGCCCTTCTCCAGGGTACTCCATTCCGCCCCACTCCTACCCCCTCGCCCAACTTCTTCTGTCCACCCACCAGCCAGCAGACAAGGCTCACGGAGCACAAGGGAAAGATCTGCCCCCTCAGGGCTGCCTGCACACTCTGGCAAGCCACAGACGCACTGACACCTTCCCCCCTGAATGGATGGTGCCGTTTTGCCCGTGCAGGCAACGGCACCCACCTCTGCACTTGGGAAAGAGAGGGAATTAGCACTGTCGTCCACAGGAGAGGGCATCTCAAAAAGGTGCCTAACAGAGGGAGGGTCCTCCGTGGTCCCACTTCCTGCAGATAAAGCGGGCATATCGAGGTGCACGGAAAGCCGCAGCACTCACCTCGCCCACGCTGCTGCTGTGACAGTATGCCAGAAGCTGTTTCTGCAGGGAGCACAGCAGCTCGTGCAGGTGAGCAGGCTGGCTGTTTTCCGAGGATGACGTTCCAAGTAAAAACTTGTCACTATTCTTTTCCAGCTCTCCAAAGGCCTGATCCTGGAGGGGCAAAAGATTCAAGGCATGAGTTTTCCTCAACATCTCCCTCACTTCTTTTATCTGAGTGCTAATCCAGCCTGGGCCTCCCTGCCCAGAAACATATCAGTTATATTTTTACAGCTATTAGTAGCTTGTGAGTAAATTCCAGTGTTAGTTGGCAGTTTTTCAATTTTTATTCGAACAAGCTGAGGGAGGTGGGTCAGAAATCTGTCCTGCTAATACACATTTTCTAAAAGAGGACCAGACTAGGAAACTTCTGTAAGTAAAAAGGCATTACTGCTCCCTTGCTGGAAACAAGATCCCAGCCAATCCATAATTATGTTGTGAGTGAGGTGATATCACAACATTCCCTAGTCCAATATAGCTGTATATAGCAATGTCACAAAGCCAATTCAGAATGAGGGCAATCATTTCAAGCCTTCGCTCTTGGCTGAGTTAGCGGGTGATCACAGTTACTCTATTCACAATCCCCATTTGATCAGTTGGTAAAAGAAGGACATTTCTAAGAGAGAAAAATTTACAGGCCCCCCGCCTAATCCAGCTCAGCTCAAGTTTGCAGTATTAACTTATTCTATGCTGATAGGTATTTGGTAATACAGTCAAGCTGCAAACTTACAGTATAAAACCCCAAATTACGCAGAAGTGTCTTCATTAGAATTTCAGCCAGATGAGTGTCTGGATGGTTACTCTGGGCACCGTATGCTGGATCGGAAATATTTCCATAGGCAATACAGAGAGAGGAAATATCCGTGGTGTCAGATGGTGAGCTGTACCCGAGCAAGGAGGCTACATGAGTATGGTCCTGCAGACTCGTCAGGATAATATCCAGCTGCATTCTCTAAAGGGAGAAAGGAAAGGCCGTCTTCTTCACTCCAGATTCTTCAGGCAAGAATCCCAGGGTAATAAATCAAAATGGAAAACGGTTTAATGTGGGCAAGGTGACTCATTCACGACTGAGGGCCAGAATGAAACACAATCAAGCTGCAGGATACTTATTCATGTACCCGTAGCCACTGAATGCAATTAACATAATTTGCATATTACTTTCAAAAGCATGAGCATTGGCATCTTTACTTGAGTGAGGTATCAACACTGGTGATTGCACCTTTACTTCCACGGCATTCTTAGTATACAGTAATTTAATAACAACACTATTAAACTAATTCAGCCATTCAATAACTTTGCTATGGATTCAGAAAATATAACATGACACCACCACATGACAATGCAGTCCACCACAGCCCATCCACAGCACCGAAATGCATTCTGCAGACACGCGTGCCTAGAAAGAGGTCTACCCCTGCAGTGCTTGTGCGCAACAGATAACGATTTAAAGCAACAGTCTCTTAAAATAAAATGCTTTCAAATTGAGGAAAAATATTGCTGGGCCTTCCAAAAGTAACCTTAAATTACCCTCTGTCATGGCACAACACTGAAACTGTTCCGCATGCACCTATGGATGCAAATGTGGATCCCAGGAGATGGTTTACCTGCCCTTTTGATAAGCTCTCCCATCTGTCTGGACCTTGGGGGAGAAGCGAGTGCAGCAACTCCATTCTCTCTCTCAAAGGCGGCAGCAGCATGGTTGCACCAACTGACAGAGTCTCAATCACAACCTAAAATTGGAACAAGAGCTTATTGTAAACATTTCAGTTTAACCTTGGAAGCGGTTTTTATATATTTCACTTAACGTATTTTGAATTTATTGCTCTCTAATGCATCCCCCCACCCTCCCAACAACACTGAGCACACCCATAGCATGGGTTTCAAGGTGCTATTTGAAAGTGCCCTCCGCAATCCCCCACAGCTTCAGCGTTCTAGGTCCACCCAGTTCCCAGCGGCTCGGGAACAGCTAGATTAACGGAGCGGCTGTGGGTACATGAACTGCCATGCGACGCTGAACACACATTCACTTCCTCCCTGCTCCCATCTCCACAAGGGCCAGCACATATAAGTCACACATATAAGGAATTTGGAGCGAGGAGTTTATTTTGGGATTGGGTTTATAACATGTTTCACAATTTAGCAAGCTCTGGGATTCCTCAAGTATTCAGATCCCACCATCTTGTTTGCGGATGGGATCAGCTGGCGAGCCCATTGGCACGATGAGGCGAAGTTCAGCGTGAGACAGAACGCTCATCAAACCAGCCAGAGGACCTGCAGTGGACTTCTAATGAGAGCTTCTCAGGGCCACGTTTTCATACTGCCTTCCCAGTTCAAATGAGTGGGGCACATGCCAGGAAACTTCAGATACTCACTTCTTGTATTTCATCTGGGACAGAAGAGTCCATCAATCGAAACAATAAATTCCGAAGGGGACCAGCTTGCCTCCCAAGAATGCTTGTAGCTACTCCACCAGCCAACGCGAGAGCAAGGTGGTTAGAGAGTAACTTCAGGCACAACTTCAGGAAATTGCGATGCTCTCTGAAAAAGACAATGCTGCTATCAACCCAAGCACACTGGCTATGCTCAGTTCTTTCTCTCCTTCAGTTCTTTCTTCTCCTCCTGACCAATAGTTCTAACATAAAGTTGATTATACCAGAAAGAGGCTTGCGACCCAGAGTGACAACAAGCCAAACTAGAACGGAGGCCTCAGTGGCAGCTCTGAGACTGCAGAATGCCTTTCCGTGACTTAAGACCCCTTCTTTTCTGAAACTCAAGTACCTCCAGGAGACTTTTTGGTTCAGCACACTTTTGGTACAAGTTTTTGTCATTATGCTGTTTTCGGTCTGCTCTTTGGGATTTGGTCTTATCTGACTCTTTCAGAATCAGCACATGCTTGTCACAGATGACAGGAGTTGTAGTTTGACATATCTGGAGGGCATCAGGTTTTGGAAGGCTGGTTTATTGGGAGGGGTTTTTTTTTTAGTATTTATGATATTTCATGTTTTCTTAGGACAGAAAAGCAGGATAAAAATAATCTAAAAATGTAATTTAACTTTTTAAATGATCATTGTACTAGTTATATGTTGCGAGATACTTGAGGAAGTGTAAAACGAAGCAGCACAATTTAAAATGCTGAGTTCACTAGGATTTTCTCCCACATAAATGTGTATAGGAGCACAGCTTAAAAACCTTGACCTTAGAGTCACTACGTCTTCTGACAGCCAGTGCGGTGTACTGGTTAAGAGGGTGGATCTTGGACTCAAAGCAATCAGGGTTTTAGTCCTCATTCAGCTCAGACATGGAGCCAGCTGGGTGATTTGGGGCCAGTCACAAACTCTCAACCCCGCCTACCTCACCGGGTTGTTGCTCGGGGAGTAAGATTGAGAGCAGGAGGAGGGAAGTGACAGTGCAAGCAGTTTTGCATTCATTAAAAAAGAGAAAAGGTGGAAATAGAAATCTAAATAAATAACATGCAGGATGTTTCGGGATATGCAATCCTTTGCTTCAACCAACCAAAATTGAAGGCAGGAATACAGGGAGTTGCTCCCCACACACACACAAAAAAAATGCTAACATGTGGATTTTGTTACATGTGGATGACACATCAAAAACAGAAACCAGCTGAAGTTCTCCTGTTGGTAACATGAAGTCAGCAGAGAGTCCTGTCAGCTTTCCCCAGAAATCCATAAATCAAAGAGAAAGCCAGGGTGAGAGACGAGAAAGAGAGACTGACTTCTCACCATCGGAACGAAATCTGGCAAGAGAGCTGTAGCAGGACATAAGTCTGTGTCCAAGCAGTACAGCCCTGGTTTTGCAACCAGATGACTGGCAAGGAGTAGAGTTTACTCCACGTTCCTCGGCAAGAATTTCAGCTGACAGAGTTTACTCCGAGCTTCTCTGCTGAAACGGCGTTTTTTAAAAAATGGCTTCTGCGCTCTTTGATGACATTGCTGTGTTTCTGTGGTCTTAGAACTTTTTGTAAGAAGCTGGAAGATGCAATCCACCGCCAACCACCAGATGGAACCCTTCCAGGTATCCGCTACCCTGCTGAGCCTCTAAGCCCATCCCGCAGAATCATGCTGCCAAGGGCATGGCCAAGGCTTGAGGGGCTTTGGGGGTCTGCAGACCCTACTGCTAGTGCTCCCTCCCCAGCATGCACCTGTTTGCTCTCTTGGCCCTCTTCCTCCTTGGAAGAGCAGCTGCCCTGAAACCTTCCAAGGGGGCTGGGAGAAGAGCAGGGGTGATGTTCCAAGTGAGGATTTTCAGCTCCGAGGTTGCATCTCTGCCTATGACCTCAGAGGTGAAACTCCTCAGATACCTTGGTCTAAAGATCTCAGACTGCACTGACTTTTTTTTTAAGAAAAGCAAAATATACATTTAAAAATAAATACAAAGCATAAATTACTCTGCACCAGGAGATGTCCTTAGTGAGGTCTCTCCAACCACCTAAGCAGACCACGAAACAATCTCAGAGAACTGGGGACTACAGCTAGACCTTGTGTGCAGAACATCCCAGTTTAATCCCTGGGAACATCTCCAGTCCAAGCAACTGGGTCCCAAGGGCCAGGAAAACCCCACCTCGGTCTAAGGCCATGGAAAGCCTGCAGGTCAGAGCACACAGTGCTGGGATAGACGGACATATAATCTGCCCTGGTAGAACAACAGTGATGCTAGTCTCAGAAAGATGACATCTGGCTCTTGAAAGAGATTACGTGTCTTTAATCTTCAATTTCTTTATTACATACAAAGTGCCTCCTGTCACATGAACCACAACACAACCCTCGATGGAATTACTTCAGGTTTGCCCTGTTCTCTACAGTTATGGATTTTTTTCCCCCAATGCTAAAAGCACAAGCAGGCCAGTTCATTTCAAGGTAGCTAAATCGTTAGCATGAGCTCTAGTCCTCACAATGCAAGCCACGTCCCTGTGCGCTTGTGCCATAGCACACCATAATAGCCAAGGCAGAGAATTTAAAATCAACCAGATTCTACACATCCCTCAGCAATCAATACCTTGAGGAGGGGAAAGGAAGAGGAGGAATCTCACTATTAATTTTGTCGCAGTACTGCTCGAGAAATGAGCGGAGATGGGAAAAGGTGCTTTCTTCAAGATCCACACAGTAAGGTCTGTGCCAGGCAACTACTTGTCTGCAATCAAACAGAAGGAAGTCATCAAGAAAAAAATCCACAAAATCACCATAATGACTCATTAAGAACAGAACAGGGTCTTCCTGCCAAGTCAGATAAAAAAGGGGGTATCTGGTACATAACACAGTGCTCCAAAACCAACCACCCACATGTGATGCAAGTCAAGAGCCCTTTTAATTCTTCCTTTAACCCCCCCTTCCATGGGGTGAGTTGAGAGTCTTCCCTTGCTAAATAAATGGGGCATAAGGGCACTGCAAAGCACAGGGCCCTGCTGCTGTTCGTGCAGCAGGCAGGCAAAAGGGCTGATGCAAGCAACTCGAGGCGTGGTGTAGCGCTGGGAGATACTGGTAACTAAGGAGGTATAAAAGCACACACACTTTTTGAAAATCAAACAAGGTCCCTTGTGGGGAAGAAGAGCCGCCAGAGAAAAAGGGACAACACAGAAAAACATCCAGGGGAACTATTTTTAAGAGGTATTATGATCAAATGCCAGTTAGGTATGTGCAAGCACAACATTTAAAAAAAAAAATACAGTCACTTACCTGTCTCTGGGAAGGGCTGTCCAGGCAAGACTATGGGATGTTCCAGCTGAAATCTGCTGAATTGCAACTCCATCCAAGCCACTCACTTTCTTTGGTTTAGTAATGGGACCCGTGGCATTCCCCTGCCCACACTGTCCCATGGAATTGTTACCCCAAGCATAAACTTCATTATCTAAAAGAGAAACCAAAAATAACAATTTTTGCACCGTTGCCACCCTGTGTGCAAATCAGTGTCAGCATTACTGTAATTTATGTGCTGGCTCGTACCGTGGGAAAGCGCCAAGCAGTGGCTGTCCCCAATGGAAATGTCCACTATCCGAGTCGCAGCCAACTCTTCGGTTAGTTTTGGCCGGAGAGCGGTGGCTTCTGAGGAACCGCATCCCAGGCATGCCCCACAGCCCCAGGCATAGACCTAGATCAAAAGACACAGATCATCTCAGTGCTGAGAGTGCGAGAGCAGCTGCCGCCACCTGGCCCCCAGTGGATTCTCCACCAGAGAATGAGGCCCTTGAAAGAAAAGTCCACCACCCGTGCTATGAAGCTGAAGACACAGGGACTGAGCGAATACAAAACACTTCTTGCCAAGTTGCAAATATTCTACGGCAAGCAGGCAGGAAAAGTTTGGCAAACTGAATGAACTTTCTCTTTTCCCAGGCTGTTGGTGGGAAACTAATTAATTTGCCCTGGTTCAAACAGTTACTTCTGAGCTAATAACTTTTCTGTATTTTTTGTAAAGCTGCTTCTGGCTTACCTGCCCTGTTGACGTTAGAGCCAGTGATGACTGGCTTCCAGCACAAACTTTCCGTATGAACATTCCCTGTAGGGCTTCTATAACTTTGGGTTTATATACTCTGTTGGTGTCACCATGGCCAAGTTTGCCTGTTGGGATCACACACAAGGGAACAACATCAGAGGAAATTTTAAATACATCTTAAATACATCTCAGGATAGGAACTCTTAGAACGTTGTGTTTTACATATTAAAGAGACAATCCACAAATCTAAACAGCTCTCACAAGCATTCCCAGAGGCCGGTAAACTCAGAGGACACCAGCCACCTCAGCACCAGCGGGAGAGGAAGCCACCAGGCCAGCCCTAAGCAGGAAGCCACAATGCAGTAAACAAGGGAAGAATATTCTAGCGGAGTTGTTCACCCACCAACCTCCTTGTGCTTTGCTTCCCATCAAGTCACATAAAGACCATTCCAGCTCAGCCATATATGCACCATCAAATGGCACAGCAACAATGGTGCCTGAAGACTTGGCTGAGCACCAGGCCCACGTGCTCCTCCCCGCCCCTGGCTTGCATTACGCCAGAGTTATCTCTTGCATCCAGAGCTGAAAAATGCAGAACCCTCCCTTGCCCATGGTGGGAATCTCTGGCTTAATAAAACAGAATAACTGTTGTAAGCTGCCCAGAGTGCTTCAGCTACTGGGAGGCACAGAAATGCAATGAATAAAATAGTAAGTAAATACAGTACATAAATGAATGAGGCACAGTCTGATTCTGGTGACATCAAGGCAGAGACCCGACTTTGGCAAACCTGAGCATACTAAGGAACCTTGTCTTAAGGTAAGCCAGGACCTCCATGCCAAAGTCAGCAAGCACCAAAGCGGGGGGGGGGGGGGGAGCATGCAACTGAAGCAGGATCAGGCCTGGCCTGGAAAGATGCAGACCATCCATACGCATCTTCAGGCTTTTCCTGAGCTTTAAAGCAAGGCAGAAGGGCAGAACTAGATTCCCTTGTTCATTCCCAACAGACAAAACTCAGTACAGTCACAGTACAGCGCCATTACCATTATCTCCTCCTCCAAATGACCAAACGGTTCGCCCATCTTTGGATAAAGCTATGGTATGCGAGCTGCCACAGGAAACCTCTCCAACATTGCTAATATCTTTTACTAAAGTTGGAATGTTACGGCTGTTGCTATCACCGTGACCTAAGAAAAGTAAATACAGTTATGTTGAAGGTTTCCTTCGCATCTTTGTTCCTTGTACTTAATGCAAAACTATCCTAAAAATCGGATTTGTAGATCTGCTATAAATCAATACATTCCTCCCTTCTACTGCCATGGAACCTTTGGGTGGGCAGAGGAAGTACATTTCTCGAATACTGCAAGTCAGCAAAGGTTAAAGTATCATGCTTCAAATAGTCCAGCAAACATTTGAGTCAGTGCAAGTAAAACACACTATTTGCTGAATGGTTTTCTTAAACCGTGGCATAGTGTGCTGGGCAAACCCGCACAATGAATTGAGTTGAAATGACAGGAGAAGTAAGAGAAGGACAGATTAAGTATATCATTCGGATACATATTTCAAGCAATAATTTGAAAGAACACATACATGAAGTCTGAGATGGAGTTCCATTTAAACAGAACAAAGCTGATAACCAAGAATATTGGAATATAGGTGTTATCCAAGGAGGTTTTAACCCCAATGAAAACTGAACTAAGAATAAGAGTCCTAGAATAGATGGACTGCTTGGAGAATGAATGGATACTAAGGCAGATGACTTTCTATCACAATTATTGTAGTTAAAAGTAACCCACTAGCTGGTGAGCAGTTCAATATATTATTATATCAAAATGTGTTTTACTATTATGCAGTTTTGACAAATGGGTTGGTGAGAAGTTTACACTAAAGCTGAGTTGGTGCTATTTCAATCATTGCGTTTTCCTTTTAAGTTACACTTTCCTTCGATAAATTACTAACTGTATTTTTTTAAAGTGCCAGGACGGCGTTTCAGAACAGTGTTTAGGAAATAGCTTTCATTACCTAGTCTACCAAAATCTCCTTCTCCCCAAGTATACAGTTCACCATCTTCTGTCACAGCAGCGCTGTGACGGTATCCAGCTGATACGCACACCACCACCTGCAAGGCAGGCAAAGAGGAGATCAAGAGGAACAATGATCGTTCAACTGCTGTTGGAAAGGCAACTGCCAACAATGGATACACACGGAGACCTTCTTCGTTGCTCCCTTCCTCAGTGACCTCCACTGGCACCAAGGCACTCTTCACATGACAAGTACCACACACTCAGTGATGCTCACAGCACTATTTTCACTCAGTCCCACTACATGTTCAGTAACAAAGAAAGCAGCCGAGTCCCTCATAATTCTTTTTTTTTTTTTAATCCCACATCAATTTTTATTACCTGAGAATGACCTGAAATGACCTGAATGAAAGACTCGATTTTGCCATCTAATTCTTGTTTGGCTTAAACGCACACATTTGAAAAGGAAAAAAAAAACCCTACAAGTTACACTAGGTGAAGATGATATAGGAAATCAAATCAACTCTGAAATCAAATTCAGCAAAACCACCCTAAGCACAAAACCCTTATTTTGCGTAAAAGTCGCCAGACAGATTTCTGCATGATGCAGTCCGAGCAGCAGAACTCAACACGTGCCCTCACTCCTGTTCTTGGGGAACCAGAGCGCCACGGCAGAGCAAAACCTTCATAGCCACGGGTGGCACTGGCATTCCCAGCACCTGGGCCGTGCAACTGGCAAGTCTCATGTGCAAACATCTCATGCTACACTTCTCAGTTGCCCCCACAGCTACAAAGTCAGCAGTTTTACTTTGCATTTCTTGTCGTGCTCTGTAATTTGTGTAAATTACTTTGGAAGAGAGGGATGAAGAGCCATAAATAAATACTTTAAAAAATGAAATTAGTAAGACTGCAGCTTGGTTGAATGCAAAGGAAGCTCACTTCATGCCAAAAGGCTCTCCTGGACTTAGGCAGCCATTTCAACTATCCACCAAGGTAGAAGCTCTAGAAAGGTGGAAGTCGCTTTCTAACTCAGTCATGTCTTTCCATTAGAAAACAAAAAGTTTGTCTGATGGATGAAGAAGAGGGCATCCCAATGTCCTGAACCACCAGATGGAAAGCCAAAATACAGATTTTAAAAAAATAGGTCCATGAAGTCGCTTAGGCAAAAAGAGAGAGAGTCAGTACCTGTGTAGAACATACCTTTCCTTGCAAGGGGCCCTGGATAACTTTTGGGTATTTCTGTGTGGTGCTATTTCCATGACCCAGTTTCCCATAGTCTCCGTCACCCCAGCTGAAGACCTCTCCTTCCGTTGTAAACGCCAGCGTGTGGCCATCAGAGCCTTTTGAAGACGACACCTTCTTGATGGATCTGTGAGGCTCAAACGTCAGCTTTTTCAGAGTGGACTGATTGTTGGAATCGCCCAGCCCTAGCCTGCCATAGCTGTTTTTCCCACAAGCACGAACGGAGCCATCTGTAGATATTACGAAGGTACAGTACTGGCCAGCTTCAATCTATCGTTGGGAGAAGATTAAGGAAAATGAGACATTATTTAGAACTGACAATCAGTGCTTAAGGTAAGCACGAAAGACAGACCCTCACGCAGAGCAGGGTTCACAGGACTGCCAGGAGCATATTTTTAGTGGTTGAAGAAGATATTCAGAGGCATCCAAGACTGAGATCTTTCTCTTCTTTTCCCTGCACAGACTCCTCCCCGGCCCCGTAACACCCCCAAAACACTCACTGTCTGAGCATCAGAAAAGCTTGGGGCCAGCTTGGGCTGAAGGATTTTCTCCTGTGTCCCTTCCACAAGTTGGTGGCTGCTGTTGCTACCCCAAACATACGCTTCACACGTCTCAGAAACAAGAGGGGCATCCCCCGTCTGGATGCTGTCCGGACTTGCACATGTCCTGGAGTAGTCGGAGGCCATTCGACAAACCTAGCACAGTAAAGGGACAATTCAGCAACGGAAGAAGCAGCAGTCCACGGCAGTCTTGTTCTAGGTTTGTTATCAACTTAACCCCAGTTTGTAGTCAACATGCACAAATCCCAATCATAGAAGCAAAGTATCATGGTCCAGCAGGGTATCTTAAGGTGCTACTACAGGTATTGATGCCCAGCTTTCTGCTTCATACTTCCCGTTCATCAAATGGCATTTATCACTCCCCTTCACAGGATGTACATTACTATTATCATGCATTTTTAACCTGACTTTTCCCCCTCCTGTAGGGAACCCAGTGCAGTTTACATAGCTCCATTTTAACTAGGTAACAACCAGGCTGTGAGGCAGATCAGGCGGATTGTAATTGGCCCCAAATCCCCCAGAAGCTTCATGGCTGAGTGGATCTCCCAGGTCCCTGGTCTAACATGTTTACCACGTCACACTGTCATAATGTATGCCATTATTCTTTATTTCAGCCACTAACACATCACCTGAAGACAATTCTCCGACTGATCACCAAAACGAAACGGAAGAACTACAGAGAAGTGCTCTCTGGGGCTGCCCCTTAATCTCTGGAATTGATTTCTCTTCGAAGCCTTGCTTTTGTCTGGGCCATCAAAGTTAAGCTGATGCAGGGTCACTTTATGTATAGATACATGCTACCATCCATGCAGACACACACACACTTACTTCACTAGTGTGTATATTTTTATTCTATTTTTATTTATAAAATAAATAATTTTTCATTTTATTCTATTACTGTTCATCATTTTGAGTACTGGGAAAGGCAGGGAAGAAATTCAAGTGACTACCAAATTAAAATAACAGGATCAAAATACATGCAGTCCCTGGGGCAGCTTCAGAGTTGCTACTTTTATATTTCCAAATTAGTAAGAAATATATAACAAGAGGAACGCAAAACTATTTTTTTTTAAATGGTAACTGAAAAAAATGACTGGAGGGCCATACCTCCTCAAATAACCACAAAGCTGCCTCATAAAGAGAGCACAAGCCGTCAGATGTCCTTGTTGGTTCCCTCCATTGGCTTCGATCAGCAGACGATCCCTGTAAGGAAAAGCATTACAGAGGAAGCAATCATTGCAACAGAACTGGCCACACTTTAAGTATATAAAAAAGATTTCACCCTCCATGAAATCAAGTTTTTCCCTCAATCAAAACAAAAGTTTATTTTCCTCAAAATACCAGCCAAACAAAGTATTTATATAGCACTCAACTAATTCTATGTACAGCCTCACAGTCATCCCTTAAGGTCAGTCTCAAGCAGAAAGGCCACCCTCAAGCCACTCCAGGAGGTTGTGGCTAAACTGGGATTTTTTCGATTATTCCTTCATGCCCCACAGCTCCCAAGCCCAGCACTATGTGCCTATTATCACCTAGTGCAGGGATCGGCAACCTGCAGCTCCGGAGCCGTACGTGGCTCTTGAACCCCTCTGCTGCTGATCTGCCCGACACTCCACTCCACTCCGGACGCAGCGCTAGCTAGCTAAGTAAATCAGCTAGTTAAGTAAATCGCTCCATTCCCCTGCTAAACAAGCTTCCTGCAGGCTCTCATGTTACACGAAAAGCTGCTGAAAATATTCTCTTTGTCCCAGTGTAATCTCCTTCCTCTGAATGTTAAAAGCTGCGCTTGGGACCTGTCACAATTCACAGCACTTGACTGTTTATCTGCTGATCAGTCACTAAACACACCTATATCTCCGGCACAAGGCTGCCAGCAGGGATTTAGTGAGCTCCCCCCATGCCCCGTAGACCAACCATGGATAAATCAAAGAAAAGTTTCTGAAGAAAACCAAATGTTTAATGATACGTGGGTAAATTCATTTGCTTTTACTGCTGATGAACTTATGGGGTTTGCTGTTTAATGCATGCAGCCCTTTAGCACTGACTTTGACTCTTCACGAAGCTGTTCTCCTATTCAAAATATATGAAAGGAGTCCTACTAGTTTATAATGTAAGATTAAAAATAACAGTTTTTAGTGACTGAACAGAGCTGCAGCTAAATCATAATGATATACATAACATTAAGGTAAAAAATGATATATGCAGTGTTATCTTCATTTTAGATGTCAAAAGGGTTTTGTGGCTCCCGGTGTTTTCTTTTGTGTGGGAAAGGGGTCCAAATGGCTCTTTGAGTGTTAAAGGTTGCCGACCCCTGACCTAGTGACTTTACTTTCTGCAGGTTGAGCTCAGTGTGCGCAGAAAGGCAATGGACAGATAGGGGCGCCCAATTTTGTATAAAGCCTGCAGTAAGGGCAAAGTATGTGAAAACTGTGACACAGAAACATACCTTGGTTCGATCAGGGTAGTTTAAAAATAATAAAATGTTGGGTGTGATTGTTGGGGCATTCTCATTCTTTGGTTTACAACCAGCAACACTTCATTACAACTTCATCAAGATGGTTAAGAACAAGTACTATGAGCTACCCAGGTACAATTTCACAGCTCACTCTACCTGCCTACCCAATGCCTACACCTGCCCACGCACTGGCAGTGAAACTGAAGTCAGGGTTATTTCCAGCAAGGACCCTAGAAAGGCCGGGATCTGGGGGGAAAGTGCTGAGTGATCTGGCAGATGTGGGTGATCACGCTCCCTGCTTCATCACACACACAAGGCCTGCATGAGCTGCTCCCAGCCAGTATCTCATAGAAAAGATACAGAAACGCAGGGCTTGCAAGTTGCTGTCTCCTGCCTTTCCAAGCAAGAAAAATCCAACATAAAACATTATTATTATTATTACATTTTTATACTGCCCATAGCCAAAGCTCTCTAGGCAGTTGACAGCAATAATCATAGAATCACACACTCAAGTCACCCATCCCACTTCTGCCCAGGCCTGCCCCTGCTTAGCTTCCAAGATTAGGCAGGATCAGGCACTTCAGGCTACACGGAAGCATAAACCGAGCCCCCACTACTTTCATTTTTACATTAAGATTCATTTTGCTAGATGTTGAAAACACATCATGACAAGAACAGCAAGCACAAATGGACAAGTATACTTTTTGCAATAAAATGAAGTATGTCTACCTTCATTTTTTCCTTGAAATGAGGTAAAACAGAACTGATGGGCAGAAATGTCACTAAAAAAAACTTGCAAGCAGGTAACTTTTTAAAGCTCTTGAAACCTCCCATTACTGAATTACAGTATCTCTCTGGCACTTTTTATTTAAGCTGAATAATTATAAATATCTGGCACAGTTACAAGCTGTTGTTGACATAGCTTTATCAAATCAGAATTATTGAAATCAGAGCTAAAACAATCATTCAAATACACGTCATCTTTAGCTCAGGACAACCAAACTCTCTCAAATGTTTCTGATACTGTTCTAATATTCCTGGGGTGGCAAATATAATTCACCATTTACCAAGCAGAGAGAATGAAAAATTTCTACTAATGTCAGTGACACCTGCAACAGTAATTAACACTGGCAATCCTTAGACCATTAAGAAATTCATTTCAAATACACATGCTGCATACATACCAATGATCGCCTCATTTGCATCAATATATTCATGAAACAATCAAAACTGATCATCCCCTCTTGAGTTTGCAGCATTTTGTTTTTCTCCATTGAGTTGACCATGGCTGAAGCGCTTAGTGCCATCTCAATCCATTCTAGGAGGTATCGCAGCGAGCCCCGCTGAGCAGCCAGCCCAAGCAGCAGCTCAGAAGCTAGCCTTCGTCCAAGCGTATCTGCTCCGGAGTTGGGAATCGTTACTCCTTTGAGAAATGTGGTTACCTGAGACAGGCAGTCCAGTCCCATGGGAGGGATTTTGCTTTCATTGGCTAGAGACAGAGGTGGCAAGGAGCTCACGACCTCTATTGCCGTGTGAATGACATCATTGCAAAGGCTAAGCCCAGTTCCTGAAGTAGGCATCATCCAGCTTTGCCGCAGCAATGCAAACAGCAAGCTCAGTCCCGTCCGGACCCCCATTTCTATAAGCGCATCTGTGCTCGACCTTGGCCGCTCGCTGACGGAATGGATGTCTGTTGACCCAGAACTGCTTTCTGGAGAATGTTGCTGCTGCTTCACTTTGCCTTTATCATGGTATTTATTAGAAAGTGCGTAAAAAATCCTCTGTAGCACAAGCAAACGTTTGCGAAGTGCTCCAGCGAATGGAGAGTCTGAGCAAACCATCTTAGCCAGAGCCAGCTGGCTGCTAAGAAGGGCATCCAGGTAGTGGTCCTGCTCATCACTTGATAAGGACTCACGCTCAAAATCTGGCAGCTGGGGCCCTTTGAGACAGAGAACTTGTTGAGGCAATGGTACAACTTCTTTATTACTGACTAATTTAGCATACAAGACTGCAACTCCCTCTCTAGTGGCAATGGATTCACTATCTTCCGTGATCCAAGAGCTGTTTAAGTGTTCAAGCCATTTCAGTTTCACTGGTGGAACCATGGTGGCCATGTTTGCTTATTCATCCGCCATTAGTCCTAGAAAATGAAAAGAAAGGGAGAAATATGACAAAAGCCTGTACAAAAAAATCAAGTTTAAGAAGATACACACTGGACTCAGGCCCAGAAATTGTGAATTACTGCTGATTTGAAGTTCAGTTTAAAAAAGAGTACATTAAATCTCTTCTTTACTGATCTCTTGGCATTCCAAAGAATTGATGTTTGGAGCTAGACTCATATGGACACCATCCATGTTTTTGGGAGAATCTGCTGATTCCACCCATTTTGACAGTGTATGTGGACTGACCCAAAGCCACTTCCATAAACACTCCAAAATCAACCAGCCCCCCTACTAATATTCACACTTTTTTAAGGCATTGCACTGTTAAGGAGAGCAGGCATGGTGTCAGAATACTTACCAATAAGGGCAGCTTTCATAAGTTAGAGGAGTTTTCATAAGCTTCAGCCACAAATAGCACCACATGAATAAAGTTCTTCCTATATAAGTTGAAGTATCCCTTACACTCATCAAGAGCTAACCTTAAGGGTACAGCTTTTTTTCATCAGAGGAAATTATATTAGTCTAGGTATATGAAACTTCCAGACCGCTATGTTTACCTAGTTAAGCCACCCATATTTCTTTTTCCTGCCATGCCCAGGAAGATTTCATCTCATCTATTACATTTTTATGCCACCCAATAGACAAGCATGAGAAAACAGGCAATAAAAACTTTGCTCCTCAGAGCTTTAAACCCATTTACAAACAAGTCAGAAACAACTGACAGTAAAAGCACTGATAAAAGCGAAAATGCTACTATTGCCCCTCAGCGGATGCCAAGTGAGCATAAGGGCTACTGGTGGCTGCCAGGGAGCTTCCCAAAGAACGCCACCCATCAGAGGACAAGGTGCAGCAGTTCTACCTTTTTTTCTGAATGGGTTTTCTGCTATAAGAAAAAGGATGGAAGAAGCAGTGGGGAAACATAGGAGGACTCTGAACAGAAAACAGGGATGCCAGGGCTCACCATAAAATTTTGCAAATCAGGCACTATAAAAGCCTTGGCAGAGCTGTAGGCTGACGCCAAGATCCACAGCAGCATGAACCTGAATGCTGGTTGCTGCTGACAACAGCTTGCAAGAGCTGATGTCCCCACGTCCTGCCTGCCCAGGGCCACCAGCTGGCCACTGCGAGAAAGAGGATGCTGGACTGAATAGGCCTTTGGCTGACCTGGCAGAACCCTTTAAAGGGGCCTTAACAGACCCCATCGAGCCTGTTTCACAGTTCTTATTCTCTAGCGTGAAAAGGCAACTCCCTCCCTTCATGGATTCAGTGCACAGAAGACAGTGGGCATTTCAACACTGCAACTTCACAGGTTTTTTGGGAAAGGCATTTAAAGTGTAATTATATACATTTACATGCGTACGTATGGCGATGACATGAGGCAGGGGAAGCAGTTATAGTGGGAAATGGTCCTGGAGAAACGTTCGTGCTACAGTCGCTAACATTATTCCTTCGCCTGTTTGTGTGTGTCCTGCATACTTGCCATGAGACGCTTACTGCAGGATGAACCACAGTCACATATACATTGCTATAGCAACGCTGCAGTAAGAAATCTGCAATTCAGTCCTCAAAAGGCTCAGCCAGGACAAGCTCCATTACCTCATTTTTGTCTTGTGAGATGGAGGGTGGGGATGACAATCCACAGGAGAGAAAATACTGCAGGAAAATATTACAGCTAAAATACTGGCTTTGGTACCATCATCAATTATTGGGGCATAAGACTCAGTACCATCCGTATTGTTTTGTCTAGTTTACATGATGTTTGCCTAATAAATATGGAATTAATATTTTAACGCACAGTTTTAGAGGTGACGGAGATCTCTTTAAAATATCCATGTATCAAATAGCTGCTGTAAATCAGGATCATGTAACAAAAAGTGTCTGATCCTGTCTAATCTTTGAAGCTAAGCAGGGTCAGGCCAGCTGGATAGACAACTTAATGTTGTGAACCACCCAGAGAACTTCAGCTACAGGCAGGCGTTATAGAAATGTAATGGATGATGATGATGGTGATGATGGTGATGATCATGATATTGCAATACAGTCTTGGGCTTCATTGTGCTAGAAATTGCCCACAGAATTACAAGGAGTAAAAACAAAAATGAAAAACCCGGCATGCAAAAACCGGAGAACACAACTACTCTAAACACTGAAAAGGAAGCAAGGGGAGTCTTCTGTTCCATACAGTGACAAGCAACTGTTTTTCTTAGAATGACAGGTTTATAAGTGAAATGTGAGGCCTTTCTCCAAGCTTAGAGCATCTCACTTACAGAGCTTGAAACATGTACCTGAAAGAAGTGAAGGGGGGGCACCATAGGTTCCTGATTAATGCAGTACATGCGTTCCTTTTGCTGGCAAAGGAAAGAGACTTCTCAAATTGTACGCTGATCCAGTCCTTATATCTGACATGCCTGGTGCACCAGGCTGTATTCAATGGTTTGCTCTAATCAAAGCCCTTGTGGGGACAAGGAACAAAGACATTCCACGGCTCCACTTGATCTATGCTCATGAAAAACAGCAACACAGCAAAAGCCAAGTGGTAGTCTCCGGGTTCAGCATCAGGCTTGTGAATGCTTCTGTAAGTTAGGCAGAGGTTGCTCTTCAACATATTCTGGGTAACAGACTACATGTATAGACAACCACAGTTTTCTAAGCAACATTCTCGGATTATCAGAGAAGTCACACAGTAAACACAGTGCCCATCCTTGAAATACTGATCACAGAGCGCCCCCCCCGCCCCGCGTTTCAGGGTTCACACATTTGGACAAAATTTGGAAGAATCTTATAAAATTACAAAGTGGTGTGGCACCAGAACCATTTTAGATGCTGTTAATTGCAGCTTTGTGTATTTTTATTTAGGGTTCAAAATAGCTCAAAGCAAGAAGATTAGGACTGTAGCACCCCATCACCACCAGGGAAACAAACACATATTCAGAATCCCACATACAGATAAGCTGCCAAAAGGGTCTGACACTTCTCTGGAGGGTTAGAAAATAAATTTCCCGGAGACATGAAAATCAGACAGAAAGATTATGCTTTGATGGGTGCTACAGAAATCAACACAACTTTATTTTATTTATTTATTTATTATTAAAACATTTTTATGCCGCCCCATTCGCCGAAGCCTCGGGGCGGCTTACATCACTATTTAAATTATGTAGTTTGTCTTTCTCTCTCTCACACACACATGCATCTGTAACCAAGACTGAAGAAAAAGTTAAGCATAGCCCTGATCTATTTATTGCTTTATAACTTGTTACACATTTTTCCTGTCTCTTTCATAACTGTTTTATTTTAACTGGATAACATTGTAGAGCACTGTATAATTTAGATAATTTAAGATACAGATAATACAATTTCATAGATACAGGAACAAAATAAATTGAATGAATGAATGAATGAAATTTAACAGTCACTCATTCAGTGACAGAATACTCAAAATTATTAAGGCACTTCTTCCTCAGTGAAAATGCTGAAAAAAAACGGCAGCCAACATAGGACAAACCAAGGCACAAAGCAGGTGAGACAGTGGGCTAATTTTCATGATCTAGTAGCCCACCGTGGCACATGCAGCAGCCTTTCTGAAGAACAGACCGGGGCAGGCAAGATTATTTAACCCTTGCAGGAGCCCCACTGCTGGGGTCTGGCTAGTCTTACTTACTGCCTAGTCTTATTTACTGAAGGAAGGACAACCCGGAGTTAAATCATGGCTTAACTGTCACATTCACAATATTCCAGACTTTTTCTTAATGCTGGGTTATTATTATATGCAAGCTAGGCCATATTTTCAAGCTGAAGATTTACTTTTCATATCTAACCAGCTTTCAGCATGACAGGCATCATTCATTTTCCACCCAAATGTGATACATGGCTTTAGGATCCTTCAAGGCAATCCTACATGACATGGTTTCTCAGACACCTCTTGGATTTATGTAATGCTAATTTACACGCTCAACATAAAGCGCATCCCAAATGTCAAGCTACCCAGCAAAGGCAACAGATTGTGCCACAAGCACAAAACAAACATGGGCCCTGTGGACTCTTTAAATATGACTGTACATCATCTCCAATGTTCCAGAAAGGAACACTCTTACTAGAGTTGCCTGGAAACATTCCAACTGGCCTGATGACATTGGATCAGTCACAAGAGGCAGTCATGGAAGAGGCACTGCAATTGGCTAGTTCCCAGGCTTCAGGCGGTCCTTCCACTGGGCAGCCAACACCACAGCTTTCGGGTTCAAGGACAGAAACCTTTCATCTTCTGCCATCACCCCAAACAGTTACTATGTTTACCTAGGCACTCTCTGTACAGTCTCCAGTCAGTCATGAGAGCTGCACTCAATGACACTCGGGAAAAAGAAACAGCCTGCCTTCTGGAGACCAGAACGCTCTTCACACACATGCATTTTCACCACCTGAGGACTGCAAAGTGGAGTGATGACTTGCACCGCAGATTGAGGTTTCACATCACGTTAGTGATTCTGAATGGAGCGAATGCACAAACCCACCAACTGTTATGACAGGCTACCAAATGACAAGCATGCATGCACAATCCAGGCCCGATAAAAACAATCCAGACTGGTACCTCAGAGCTTGACCACAGACTGCATGCACAGTACTCGACTGTACACAGAAGAAAAGCTGACCGAGTGCCCCAGAAACAACATAAGTCTCCAGTTGGATGTATTGAGCAATTATATAGTTACACAGGAGCCAATCTGTTTATTAAATCTACTACATACATCATAAAATAAATCTCCCAAGGTATTTTACAATAACAGCTAAAAGTTAGCCAACCAGCCTATATCTAAATTAAGTATTTCACTAACATGCTTTTTTAATTCTCTGGAAGAACAGGAATAACTACAAGTCTAGAAATACATAAATCAAGTTGCAATGTTACTTTTGTGCCCTTATAAGAATAGATAAAGTATAGGAATAACAACATTTGTGGAGAGTGGAAACATCAGAGGCGACTTACACCAACGGCATTCACAAGGATGAAACTGTAAACATTTATTTCTTTATTTGGTTCATACACTGCTGAAAAATTGCCACCAAGGCAGCTTACACAATTAAAATCGCTTAAAATCATATCACAGTCGTATCAATAAATCCAAGACACCAAGATCATATGCACATTTGCAGGGCAGAACGGTCCCCTGAATTCAATGGTGCACTTAGCCACTCCTCCTAAGTTGGATATGGAAATTAGCCAAACACACCACAAAGACTGCTCCATTAAGGTAGCTGGAACCCTGCCTAAGGTCATCTGAGGAGAGGAAAAATCCAGGTGGTCATTCGTCCTGGTTCCTACAGATCTGACGCTGGTACACAGGAAGGGACAACACCTGTACCTACCCTAATTTCTGATGTTAGTTCCTAAATATCTGACACCAGCACCTTGGGGACTGAAAGTATTTTCCTGCTTCCAACAACTGATAAAAGCCTATGTTACAAAAAGGCTTGGAAGTACCAAATAGCCAGCAAGCAAGCAAGCTTTAATACATTAAAAAGGCAGTGATACATGCACCTTGTGAATAAGTTTAAGAGAATTAAGGCTGCTGCAAACTTGATAGGAATGCAAAGGGCAATGTTAGGGAATGTGCAAGGAAAATAACACTTGCCCAGTTCTGACACCAAAATTATAGTTGCGGCTTTTGGCTGGTTAACTGTTGTCTCTGAGAAAAGTAAGTACATAAGGGTCAGTAATGCTTACTGAAAAAAGTGAAGAGTGGCATGTGATGACAGTGTCAAAAATAAATGAAGGACAGTGAATCCAACAGACATGAAGAATTCCGAATAAGAAAACAAAAGAAAAAGAAATGCATTCAAAGACCCACCTGGTTGCCCTCTGTGACTTCGTGGTTTAACCACACAGATCTTTTGCAACTGGGGCAAAGTCACAATCTCTGATTTGGGGTATTTCAGTACCTTTCTATGAACCCAGCATTACAGAAATCCTGTAACTACGGCAGAGAAGTAACAACACAGAGGGTATGCCTATTATATGGGAAAGGCCAACACGTCTGGATCCACTGAATGGGAGGCACTCACTTCTTAGACTGGGAGCCTGGGGACCTAAGTATACTGGTCAACAGCAGATCCTTCTCAATCATTTCAACACATTTTGGGGGATGTAGTGCTGATACAACTTTGTATTTACTGTGGCACTGCAGTCCAAATTTAGACACAGCAATAATAATAGTAAATACCAAGTTTGAGGTGTGATACACACAAAGCCTCATGACCAGGCAGCTGCCTTCCCCCAGCCCAGATGGCACCCTGCACACAAAACAACCAGGCTGTCTGAATCACCCCACACAAGTAGAACCCGCAGAGCAACGTGCCCCCCTTCATTTATGCTGCTTGGGCTTATGCAGAAACACACCAAGCGTCTCTTTTTGCGTGCTGCGGCTGATTCAGGCCATCCATGAGCTCCTGGCAGCCAAAGAAAGCAAGCAGCAAACCCATGCGCGGTGATGCAAACTGCCCTTCCAGATGGGAAGCAAGGCAGGGCTTCCCCCGCTGAGAAAGCAGAACTGAGGAACGGGTCGCTCGCTGCGTGGGTTCCGCCGGTCCCTTCCGCACATTTCCAGATCAGCCGATTTCGCACTGGGCGCCCCTCGGGGGCAGAGACACTCCCACCTAGGACTCGCCAGGGAAGCCGCAGACACCACCCGTCGCCCGGCAGCTCCTCCAGTGGCCTGTCCTCACGTGGCGGCTGCTGTTCCCCAGCAAGGATCACGGGCGCGGCAGGCCGCCTAGCGCTGGGGAGGGGGGCGGCCGCAGCTCCTCGCCCACCGAGGGCGCCCGCAGGGCCGAGGCGCTCGAGGTGCTGCCCGTCGGCATCGCCGCACAGGGAGCCTACCGGTTCTCCCAGCGCCGCCGGACACGTCCGGGGCACGCGAACGGAGGCTCGGCCCCTCGCAGAATCTGCCCTCGATCCCCGCCCCGCCGGCGCCCCCCCGGCTTCGGGGACCCGGGCAGCTCCAGCGGCGGCCACGCCCGCGAGGAGGCGCCCCAGCCCCGCGCCGGCGCCCCTCCCCCTCCGCCCGCGGTTCGGCCCCGCAGGCCTGCCGGGCCGCCCGGCTTGGCCTGGGCGCGGGCGCCGCCGGAAGACGGCACCGGTCCCCACTTACCGCGGTCCGGGCGGGCGAGGGGGTGACGCGGGCGGGCGGGCAGCGCGCCGCCGTCCTTCCCCTTCCTTTCTTCGGCGGCGGCTTGTCAGAGCGCAGGAAGCATCGCGACGCCGAGGGAGGGCGGCGGCGGCGGCGAAGAGATCTCGCGAGAGGCCGGTCTCGCGAGATCCTGCGCCGCGACGGGGAGGCGCGTCCCCCCGCCGGGTGGGCGGGGCCTCCTTGCCGGCCTCTGGCGCCGGGCGCGGGAGAGCGGCGCTGCAGCGCCCTCTGCAGGCGGGCGGCGGCACCGCGCGGAGCGGCCCGCGGGCGACCGGTCCTGAGCCCGGGGCTGCGGGCCGCCGCATCGTGGCCCGCCGGCGGCAGTGCGAGCCCGGCCGCAGCTGCGTCAGCCAGCGAGTGGTTGCGGTGGCTGCAGCTTCCCCGCACCGGCTTTGCAGGGAGCGCGGCCAGGGGTCTCGCACTCCGTCTCCCATCATCCGCAGGCAGTTTGGCCATGGGAGCTCTAGTGTGTCACCGCTGAAGAAAACCATCTGGGGAACGCTGTTGTGTCGTTTCATTCCAGATGCAGTTCCTCAGTGCAAATCAGTTGATTAACTTCAGTATAAACTCCAATGAGGACCACTTGTATTCATATTAAGATTAGAAATCTTGTTTGCTTCACCGTTGTCATAGTATTATCATCAGTAGGACATTATGGGCACTATTAATGCAATGTAAGTCCTGTAAAAATGGCTTGGTTGTCATTACGATTTGGCTGTCTGCCAGTGGCAGAGCTGCTGTCCAGATGCTGAGAGCCGGAGGAGGGAGCAGCTCGCCACCCGCCTGCAGGCTGGCCAGCCAAGCGCAGCCTTCGCGGCCGGGCCCGCTTCCTCCGGCGCAAAGGAGTGCCCTGGCCAGGGGGAGCTGTCCAGCGGCCAGCCAGAGTGCCCGGGGGCCTGCAGCGGGTTGAAGCCACGGAGCGCAAGGCCCTTCCGAGAGAAAAACCAGAGACATAGCAGAGGACTACTGTAAGTCTGCCATACCCCTTGCACTAACTCGGGTTGCTCTGAGGAACTGATGGGGACCACCCAGGGAGCTTTGGCTATGGAAATGGAATTATCCTTCTCAAGGACCGTGATGAAAACAGAACGACCGGTGGTGTTGGGCCCAGAACGTGGCTTCCTGCTGGAGAATGTGGCGGTGTGTGGTCCAAGCTCCGAGAGTCAGCTCCCCTCTTTGACCGTGGCCAGAAAGGATCTCACGCAGATCACACGCAGGTCACGAAGACAAGGGGCTCTCCCGTTAGTGGCCCCGGGGCAGCCGTACTCCCTGAGCAACACCTCTAAGAGGTGCCTTTGACACCTCTAAAGGGGTGGAAAGGTGAAGTGAAGGCAAGAAGCAGGGCCAGCAACATGCATCCTGCAATGAGGCAGCCAGCCCCTTCCCCCAAGTCCACCATCCAAGCAAACACAGAGAGGGAAGGTGAGGAAAGGGGCACCCCGCCTGGGACATTGCTGAGCGCTGCAGAGATCAGATCTCCTTTGCGGTGCAGATCACGTGGAACTGGTGCAGGCCGTGGCCGAGCGCTGGATGCCTCCTCTGCCGCCCAGCCCTCGCAATGCAGCTCGACCACGCGGCCAGTGCAAGAGATCACGGCCAGGAGTGTGTGTTCCTGCCCCAGGACCTCTCAGCGAACTTCCTGCCTTCACTGAACATCCCACTCCCTGGACTCTCCTTCCTTTGTTCTTAGGTTCTCCTTCAAGTGTTTTTGCAGATCCACGGTGATACAACAGTTTTAGATGCACCAAAACAGCTGCTTCAGCAGGATTCCATGGAGCAAAGTGGCAGACGAGCTGCACAATCCCCAGTGTGTGCTCTAACACCTACAAAGCAAAAGACTTCCATACTTTTTCCGTGTGTCCTGCAATTCTAATCCCCAAATACATATAGTGTTGAGAAGTAGCAGACTTATGATTCTAATAAAATTGTTGGACTTATTACAAACTCAGATGTATAACTCTTTTATTTTGAAGAATACTCTGAAGGATTAGCGATACAGATAAGGGACCACACAGAGAAAAAATGAGGCGAAGTACAGATGGGGAAGACATCGTGCTGCGACTTGAGGTGCAGGGAGTACCCGAAAGAGTGGTTCTTGGAAAAAGGGAATGGCAGAAAGGAAAGCAGAGAAAGGGAAGAAATAAGAGAAGGAAGAAATGAGACGCAGAAGAAGAAAAAAGCAGAGAAGGGTGAAGATAACAGAAACGGGAGAAAGTGTTCTTCGGACAAAAATGGTGACCTCAGAATGGAAAAGTGGAGGAGGAGTATGCTTTTGGCTAAATTGTGCTGCACTGCTGTCAATGCTTATTTAAAAGTAAGCCTCATCGAAAACAATAGGTTTTACTTCTGAGTAGACCCACATAGGATTGCATTGTCACATACTATTAATCGGACTGTATTAGCATTGCTTCTAAATGCTGGAGAGAGCGGAATTTAACCTGTACTTGTTTCCCACTCACACCTCTTGGCAAATCTGTTCTCTAAAATATTTAAAAACCTCTCAGACATTCATTTGTCGTTATTTCTGGGTGTGTGCACATATGCCTTTCAATCTCTTTAGAGTTTGCAATTAGAGGAACTCTCAGCAAATTTATCTCCCAATGCACAAGGATTTAAAAAAAACATGACTTTCAACAAACACATGAGCAAAACATTGTCCATACTGGAGGTGGATGAATATGTGAAATCAGGAAATCTGGGAAAGGAAAAAAAGAATGGCAAGGAACTACCAGCGCAGAGGAGTTTTAACACAATGCAATTATGCAACAGTATAATATCCTTCCAAAGTTATGCTGATGGAAATACTTGGTATGGCTAAGCATTCACTCGCAGTCACGTAGCTGCAGTTCACCCTTTGTATCATCAGTCCTCTAAAACGGCAAGGAAATGGTGGCTTTGGTTCAGGCACACGAGCGCGGGAAATAAGCAGCCCAGGCCTGAAAAAGGTATTGCAACCAAATGGTTCTCCCACTGGGATGCCCTCCAAGTCCGCTGGGAGACAACCCATCCCCTCCAGCCGCATGGCTGGGGCTGATGGAAGGTGGAGTTCAGTGCAGCAGGAGGACCAGGGCTGAGAAAGCCCCTCTCCCAGTGGGGCTCAGGCAGGGGAAGCGCACGGACTCACGGCGGAATGGCACGAAGGCTGGGCAGAGGGCCCCAGATTCACGGCATGGGTTACTCAGAGAAGCCCCCCTCCAGGTGCGCGAGGCTTGCTTCCTCCTTCATAAAAGTGCGGTCCTCAATATGTCTACTCAGAAAAAAGTCCCTGACTTGCTCCCAGGTAAGTGTGGATAGGAGTGCCTCTTTGTGGTGCCTGGCCAAAGAGAAGCCCCTGGCAATCTGAAGCAGCCAAGAGAGTTTTTCCACGGCCTGGCAAAGGAGCTGCCTTCTCGCTGGTGAAACGAGGGAGGGTGCCTGAGCGCGGTGGCCGTTCCACAGGCCGCCAGTCAGTCCAGGGGTTGTGCTGTTCGCCACCGGTCCACAGCCTGCCGCACACAACCTTAATGTTAGGACAGTGCAATCCTGACTCGCAGAAGAGAAGCCCGGGAGGTCCCAGGGTACCTCTTCCCTCCAGTGTGAAGATCCCCCGACACCGTAAAATGGGTGGTGTACAGACTCCTTCCTGCCTCTCCCCTGAGTAAGTTTTTTGGTTGATGCTGGTTAAAGGAAAATGCCCAGAGGGACAGAGGCTGACGGGTCGTGAGCCGAGCTCTTTGGCCTTCCGCAGTTCAGTCTGATGCCCGTTTCTCTTGGCTGGAAGCCAGTTAGGAGATGCTGCTACTCCTCCGCAGGAGACGAGAAGACGCAGCCCGTTGGGCCGCAAGCTCGTCCTCGTGGTCACTTTCGCAGTTGCGCTGGAACAAAAGAAGCCCTGTGACCTTCCGGACAGTGACCCAACCCCGGGGCGCCCTGCCTCTAGAGCCTCCCGAAAGCATCCCTGTTCCAAGAAGCACAGGGCAGCCACGTTCACACAACAACTGACGAGTGACTCATCCGCCGGCTTGCCAGGTGGCGTGGACCCAGTCTCCAACTGGCCACTTCCCTTGGCTCAGAGGACTTACCAAACTTTCCTCTTGCAGCAGGTGAACTTTCCTCACCAGCGACCGGGATAAATGATTGCAGAGAGCGACGATGCTGTAAGTGAGCTGGGGAGAAAAACGGACTCGGATCACCCACTGAAAGTACATTTCCTTCCTGTTCTTAGTGCAACCCAAGGAGAGGTGCAGGTACCGACCGGTGCTCAAAATTCTCTGCCTGGCCAGATTCAGAAGCAACATCCGGGAGGATCTCTTAAAATGTGCATGACAGATGTATCAAGCCAACAAGCCCAAGGAAATACAAGAGATAGACAGACATATAGGTATAGGTCCACAAACACATCCACATACAGACGTCCTGTATTTTCCTACACATACTTGAAAGAACTCAATTGGTGTTGGTTCATCAAATTATTGCTTGCTTTTAAAATGAAAGCAAAGGAAGCTTACACAAATAAGACACGGTGCCTTATACATGAATTTATGTATTCTTACTGAAAGACTGTTGCATTCTGCATAGGATAAGAATTGATACCATGGCTGTGTTCTCACTCAGAATTTATGACCAAAGTTTGGCAGGAGTGTGGCTGTCTGAGCATCTCCAGTGAGCTGGTCCAGGCCCCAGTGATCTCGGGGAACGTGGCTGCCCCATGCACATCACCCCCCAGCCCTTGGGGTCTTCCTACGAGAGCCTGTTGCAGATTCCCTCTTTCCGGAAGCAGGTCTAACCTAACTGCAGTTATCACAGACTCTTCCCCCTTCATCACTGCTGCCATTTTCTTCCCTCCCTCTGTTGGTTCCTTCTGCCTGTTTTTGATTTGAAGCCAGCAGGGGCAGGGAGCTGCCAGAGGTGCTTTGCTGGGAGAACTGCCATCTTGTTACAATGGTGCTCTACGGAAAGATGCCTAAAAAGCAGTCCTGAAGGCTAAGAACGGGCACGACATCCCACGAGCAGAGCCTCCAGGGCCGTGGCGCGCAGACCACGGTCCTGTCCCTGCACCGAGCCACGTGCTGGCCACTGCTGCCACGACGACCACGCTCCAAGCGCTGCCCACCCGCCCGTGCCAGGCGGCTCAGCTCACCCCTTCTTTCAGAAAGGGGCGACTGCGAGCCCCTCTGTGTCACTTGGAAGTGAGGGAAAGGAACACGCGGGAAGCTTCTCTCCCCGCACACCACAAATGCTGACAGGGGAGGCCTCTGGTTTACACCTCCAAGTTGCTCCGTGCCACCGGATGGCGGGAGCCCTGGCCCCCTGCCCGCCCGCCCATCAGACCACTCCCCAGTGCGTTACCTTCCACCGGCGCCGGGCGTACTGCTTCCTGAAGTTCTCCAGGTTGACCACCGACTCCCTCCTCACCATGGCTTGCCGCTTGTCCGTCGGCTGGGAGGCAAGAGGCGAGACAGTCAGCATTTTGAATTCCTGGGAGCGTCACGCAGACGAAAACTGGATCGAGGCTGGGCAAATCACTATTTCTTCTGCGGGCAGCTGGAGAGGGGCAGCACACAACACCTGCCCTACAGCTTGGGCCCCCAAGACCCACGTGCCAGTTCAGAGGCCACATCCTGCGCGCACATTGCTGAAGCTGCTTTGGCGTTTTGTAGGTGAAGGATTTTATGTTACGGTTTTGTCTTGCATTTGCGGTTGCAATTTTTGTGAGCCGCCCCGGCAGCTCTAACCCCAGGGAGAGAAAAACATCCAACACGGAGAACTTCGGGTCGGCAGATACCACTGCTGCCCGATCTGGCATTTAGCACCCCTGGGGAGGGACCGGGCACTGGGAGAAGTGCCCCAGACGGTGGGTCAGGGAGCCAGGAGGGCTTGCAGTGCCGGAGAGAATCAGCTTAAGACATAAGCAACACTCCAGTTGAATAGCAAGCCCTGTTGTTTTTCTTAAGGGAAAGAAATTTGTCATTTGTTTTTCGGCGCCAGGCTAAGACCTTTTTATTTAAACAATATTTTAATAATGTTTAATATTAACTATAGGTTTTAATTTGTAGCCGGAATGAATCGGGTTTTTAATTTGTATACTCTGTAATTTTTTTTGTACTATGTTTGTTTGTTTATGTAAGCCATCCCAAGGCATTAAGCGATGGCATGGCATACAAAAACTCTAAATAAATAAATGAGTGAGTGAGTGAGTGCCAGAATAGACACAGAAGCTTTACAACTAACTTGACAGCGAAACCATAAAGCGTTGAAAAGAGCAGCAACCTGCACAGCATCCCTCTGGGAAGGAGGAAAGACCTGTGGGCAGAGCGGAGGCTCCGTTCTCTTGGGTGCTCCGCCGTTGAGGGAGAGGGAAGCAAAGAGATTCCGAGATGGACGCACAGACTGTCAGGACCTGTGAGGGCCCCAAGCGCCTTCTCCCCTCCCGCTGCCCATTCACGAATGCTTAACCAAAGTTCAGGTCCCTGTGCTGCAGGGCCTTCTGCTCCCCCCCACCCGCCCAGATGCATACAGTGCCAGGAATCAGGACCCAAGCAAACCCCCCCCCCCTTTTCATTTCAGCCCTCGATCCCAGGAGCACTGAAAGAAAGAACCGTTCCCCTGGGCAAGGGCAGAGAGCAGCTTCCCCCACTGCCTAATCACAGCCCCCACTTAGGAAGTCGTTTATTTATTTGATCAGGGGAATGGTCTTCAGGACTGCGCCAAATATCGCGTGGGAAGTAACCCCCTGAAGCATCTTGCTCGCCACATCTCTTCCTTCTTCGACAGAGACTGGCAGTTCAGGGCAAAGAGGAAGAGGACACAGCAGGTGCATGAAGTCTCAGTGAAGCCCCAGATGCTGGCCAGCATCAACACACGCACGCAGTTTGCCGCCTACCTTCTTGGATCGTTTAGGTGAACACATTTCAAGACCTTTCTGTGCAACCCAAGCCCTGCCCCAGCTCTTCTCCAACCTGGCGCACTCCAGACATGGGCGACCCCTCCCAGAATCCCCCAGGCTGCTGGAGAACACTAGGCAGAGGTGGGGAAGGCAGCCCTACTGTAACACAACCTCTGCTAAGTATATGTAGCAATTCCCTCCCCTTTGTTCTTTCCCCTGTGTTGAATCTTAGATTGTAAACTCTTTGGGGCAGAGACCTATGGGTCTGTATAAAGCCCCACCAAGACTGGTGACATTTCCTGGAAATATAATGCTCTAATAACAGAAGGGGTGTAACTTCTGTCCATCGTATTTTTATTTCCTTCTTAGAGCAATTCTGCATTTTTTGTCAAAAAGGCCTTCAATCACAGAGAGAGAGCTGCCAATATGACCGGGTGCCACGTAATTTACCAGATAACCAAGAAGCTACAGGGGAGTCATAGCCAGCCTTTCATGTCACACAAGGACAGATGGTGCTCCTGGAAACCGCGCTGTACGAAACAAATATTTATTGGCTCTTTCAGTGTGAGATCAGTTACAAATCTGGGAAAATGCTGCCGAGGCAAAGCTCTTCTCCTTCAAAGACAGGGGCAGAAAAATGCACGACTGGACGATAATGCCCTTCTCCTTTTTCCCTCTGCCCAGTAGCGTGTGCCCACCACCCCCCCGTTCTCCAGCAGTACTCCTCCACGTTGCTTTCATCCCTCACAGCAGCATTTGCTCGGTTCGTTCCCACTCAGGTCATCCTTTTCAGTCCAGGGGCGGGAGAATCATCCAGCGTCTCCACAGTGACTTCACATACCAAGATACGGATGCTCGCAAACTTCTCCGGCACTCTCCTGTTATTCTATGTGGCGGCTGTACCCTGCCTTTCGCCCAAAAGGCCCGCTGCTATTTTAAACAGATGTGGTCCAGATCACAGAGTATTTTGGGCAGCAAGATGTTGTACATCTGAGCCTGCCATTATTAAAAGTGCTTTCATAGACAGTTGCAAAGTAAAAGAGAAAAAAATCAATGCGTTGTTATCGCTTGACTCTTTTATAGGACAGCAAGAAACGCTTTTAGGTATACTTAACTATCAACCATCAAGTGTTCAAGAGGTATTTCAAGGTAACAATGAACTGGTGCTGCCTTCCAAAGTCCAGTGGCAATGGAGGATTTCGTGTTTCGATGTAAAGTATGTATATGTACAAAACGGGTATTACAACTGAGTTTCAATGAATTTCATAACCCACCAGCTCAGAAGGGCTTTTCTACTGGATAAAATGAGGGCAGAGTCTCTGTGCGGAGGTCTCTCTTCCACGGAGTTAAAAATCCAGCTGCAGGAAGTGAATGCCCGTTTGCTCACAAACAAACAAGGTGAACCAGCAGGTTCGGTAAGCAGCGTGTAGAAATCTTGAGGCGGTGGCAAAGCCGCATCAAGATCATTCCTTCTCGTTTTACATCAGACCGGCAACACAAAGGCATTCATCTAAAAACGCAACTTAGACTGTGCTATTGACTTGACTTGGCAACTCCCAGGTTCAAGGCGGCTAGGAATTCTTCACAGCAGGATCTGTTTAACAGCTCCATAAGAGAATCGTGGATGTCCTTGTTGATGATGGAGCCCACTTCTCCGGGCGTGTAGGCTTCGCTTACACCCTCTATGTGGCTGCTACCTGTTAAGTCTTGGATCCACCGGAGCTCTTCCGACAGCTCCTGGCTCAATGCCTCATACTGTGACTGCAGGTCAACGTACTTGCTGTTCACCCCCGCGAGGCCGGCCCCAACGTCTCGGAGGTCATCCTGCAAATGCTTCTTCAAAGACTCGATTTTACGGTACTCGTACTTCAGCTGGGAAAGCTCATGCCTGACATTCTCGTGTTCTTCCTTGTACCAGGCCTCCTTCTCATTGTAGATGGAAACCAAAGCATCGATGTCCTCTTGCAAAGAATCACGGGACTCGGCCAGAGCGCTGAAGCCCTGCTCCATCCCTGCGAGCTCTTCCATGACAGAGGCAAAGCGCTCGAAGTTGATGTACGTGTTGTTTGGCGGCATGCTGGAGTGGGACTTGATTGTGTATTCCTTCAGGCATTTGGTCTTCAGCTGCCTGTTCTCAGCCCTCTTGTTTTCTTGGACTTTTGTGTCTTCTTTAGACTGGTGAGTCTTCAGACAGAAGTAGGGGAGGTTAGTGTTATTTAGCTGAGGCAGCTTGGGGAGTGTTTCTACAGACACCACAACATCAACGACACCACACCAGGCAAAAGGGAAGCGACAACACCGCTGTCCACCATGCTGGGAGAAAACAAGGATCCTATTTTCCCTTCATGCATGTGATGTACGTTTTTAAAGCTCAGTGAAACATACCTATAAGGACTCTGCTGAATTGGATGCTGGCATTTGTGTATTTTACAGTCTCGAAAGTGTAGCAATTTTGCAAAACAAACGAGTGGAGAATGCACATTTGAGATATATAGATATATATACAGTCTTGAAGAGAATCTGGTACTCCCACACTTCATTTGCCAAGCCAAGACCAGCAAAATGTACTTTCCAGCTAGATAGGATTCCGTATCACAATTTTGTTTAACCTTTGGAGAATGTCGAGCTGCATTTATCACACAAACAATTCTAGACGAATTTCACAAATGCTACGTCCCTTCCTTTCGGATGTAAGTCTAATGAAAGCGGATCAATATAGGTAAGCAGCTGCTGACATTCACCAGCAGTTTTCCAAGCTGTCAATCATTCACAGACTTTATCTGGAATCTTCGAAACTCACACGGGAAATTTAGGGCACTCATTGCAACTTATACACAGCAAGCTATCACAAATACACACACAGGTACAATCCATCGGGAACTTTTCTTATACAATCACCCCTGAAATTTTGCAACTTTCTGCGAATTTCAAGGAGGACTGAACAAGCGCGCACAGCACGGGGGCCACAAAAAACTAAAATAGAGCTGATGTCTGTCCATGCAAACGGCAGGCAGGAGTGCAACCATCCCATAATACGTCCCAAGACAGAAGCCGGCATGCTGTCACTATGCACCTCAGCATCCAATGTTGACATCTTTCTCATGGCTTGCTTAAGGAAAATGAATTTTTTTAAAGCCAATTCTTGCATTATTTGACTGGGTGCCTTTCTTTCATGGATTCTGAAAATGTCCCACCAGACCAGATCTCCTCCAAGGAAGTTATGGATGGTGTAAACTGAAGTACACACAATGCAGAAGTCATTCTCATACTGCTGGGTTAACATCAGACATCGAAAAGTCAATGAGAAAGAGGACTAGCAACATTCAGATGCCAAGTTCAAAGTTCAGCCTGACTTCAGTGAGAAATAAACATTCCTCCCAGGCAAGGTTCACCTGCCCTGCGTCGGGACTTACTGTGATCCAGGGATGGGTGAGAGCCTCTTGGATGGTGAGACGCTTCCTGCAAAGCGGGAAACACAATAGTGAACACGACCGCTATTGTGTGCATTGCACATTTGGCAATATCTCAAAACTACAACGAAATGGCCCAAAATACAGACTGAAGGTGCAGAGGGTGGGAAGATGAGATGCATCTTGCGCCTGAGGAGGCGCCTGAAGGGGAGACCACCTGGATCTTGAACTGCGGGGGGGGCCACAGGCACCCCAGGCGAAACGCACACGCACGTTTCACGCCTCACCTTTGGGCGGCTCCTCTGCAGCTGACTAAGATGCCGTTGAGCCGCTCCGGCTGTGCTGCCCAGAACGGCCTCCAGAGAGAAGCCGCTCTTCTGGCTCCCTTCGAGCCAAGCCAGCCCTTCTGCCTAGTCCACTGCTGCCGCTCGGCCTGGGCACGTGCAGCTGAAATCACCCAGCGGCACCGGCTGCCCTGCAGAGCCCGCCTGGACTGTTAAGTCTCTCACCGTCCTTAGCAGAGCTGGACCTTTCCCATCTCCTCCTGCATGACGCCTTCCACAGACCCTGCCTAGACCCAGACCCGGAACCGGGGCCTTCAGCTGGCAAAGCAGGGCCCTGCCCCTCCACTGCGGCCCGAAAGCAGCAGCCCTCCCCATGGCGCTGTGCCCGGGGTGGCAGCTTCAGGGAGGACCCTGGGCGAGTGCCAGGGACCCGTCTGCCTGCCCTGGACTCCTCCCGATGAAGGGCCGCTCGGGGCTTACCGTGTGTCCTTCACCAGAAGATTCCGGATGAAGTCTTTAGCCAGATCGCTGGTGTGGCTGAAGAACTCCTCGTCAAATTCGTAGTTCACAGCGGTGATGTTGGCCAGCGTCTCTTGCTTGGTCTCCCCAAGGAAGGGCGAGGCACCGCTGAGCCTAGAGGGAAAGCGTGCAAACCGGGGGGGGAGGAGAGTCGCTGTTAGAACAGTCCACAGGGGGAACAGGCAGCTAAGATCAAGGCAGTTAAGGTGGGAAGAAAGTAGGGCGGCTCCCCATGGATCATGCTGGCTGGAACTCTCTCCTGCTCTGACAACAGGAGGACATTGTCTCAGCTGGGAGCTAAAGCCAACTGCACAGGCTAACAAGAGGATAGTGCGGTCAGCTCCAGCCCTCCTGGAGAACTGTTAATTTTGTGTCCAGAGACATCTGCAAGGATCGGGAGATGATGGTTCATCCTTGGAGCTGGGGGGTAACGGCAGGGCTGTTCCCTTGCAATGAAGGCCCTGGCTAAGACGCCACCCACCCCATCGGGATCCCATGTGACGCAGCTAGTGGGGAAACCTTTGCTTACTGTCTTTTGGCCCGCTTGCCTAGACATTGCAATCAGGGCTGAATAAAAGGTTTCAGAAGGGCGTGAAGAAGCAGGCAGTCCCTGGAGTGGCAAAGCCAAATGAAGCTTTAAACTGGGTTTATAAATGTCATAAGTGTCATAAAAGGCAACAATGAGACAGAACCATCTCACTCGACGGGGCACAATCCACAACTACGTTTTCTTCTGCTTATGCCACTGAAATGAACAGCAGCTGTGTAGCCACACAGCAGAGCGTGAGTGGAAGAATCCCAGAAGATTGCAGCCGGAACTAATCAGCGGGAGGAAGCGCCCTCTGGAATTCTCATTTCAGGTCCCAAAATATCCCAGGCCATTCTCGTCCAAGGGTTTGTCAGAACGGAACCAAGAAAAGGAACACAAAACTTCCAGCAAAATCAGGCTTAAGGAGCCGCCGGAAAGCGATACTCCTGACAGTCCAGGGGCCTGGCTCCGATAGCAAAACTGGCATTCGGAGGGGCTGGCTTCTCTCTCAAACACCCTTCACTCGGATGGGCATCCTCTATTGACCTCCCAAAATAGAAAGATGTTGCTAAAGCAGTTTGTCAGTCCCCGAAGAAGGATGTGGAGCCATGAAATCAAGACACAGGGAGATGCGGCCTCTCCACCATGGACAGGGACTGCCTCCCCTTTTAAGGAGAACGAGCGCTGTGGCCACCCCTTGCGCCCTTGCAGCTCTGTTGCCAAATGCTTGGCATGAGAGATGGATGGTTTTGGGGGGAATGGCGGCTCAGGCTCGGAGGAAGGGGGGTGGATCATTGGCCCAGCAGTAGCTCAGAGTTCTCACTCTGATATTGGAGTTGTTGAGACTAGCGGGGCCCCGGCGGCCCAAACCCTCCCAGTGAGCCAGCCTGAGTCAGCTCTGGGTCAAAGCACTTCGAGGACAACCCCTGAGCCCCCTCCCACTCCTGGTTGTGGGGAAGAAACTGGCGGGGAACAGGCTGGGGAGGGGTTCTCGGGAGGAGAACGTGGCAGGCCTGGACACATGGGCGCCAGGGCCTGTCAATGCACTCGACCGATAGACCGATTAGGGGCTCAATGGGGAGAGCGTTGGAGCCGCTTCCATAGCGAAGTGAAGGGGGCCAGAGCGAGGGGTCAACATCCCACCTGCTGTCTGTGTTTTCAGGCTTGTGAATAGGTTGACTTCTGTAAGGAATAAAGTCTCTTCCAGTAACTGCCGAAGTGCCTGTCTCCTTTGGGAGGGGGTGCCTGGCTCACAACAGATGCATGCTTTGGCAGGCCTCCACAGAAAAGCCCCGGTGTGGAACGCGCAGGGCCACAGGCTCTGTCTTGGCAGCATCTCCCGTCCATTTGTGTTACGTTCTTCTTTCTGTCAGCCCATTTATAGAATCGTAGAAGAGCAGGGTTGGAAGGGGCCATGAAGGCCATCAGGTCGAAGCCCTGCTGCTGCAGGACACCAAGTCGCACCATCCCACTCAGGTGGCTGTCCAGCTTCTTCTTGAATGTCTCCAGTGTAGGGGAGCCCCCACCTCTCCGGGCTGCTGGTTCCACTGTTCTATTGCTCTGACAGTGAGGAAGCTTTTCCTGACGTCCAGCCTGAATCTGGGTTGTCGCAACTGGAATTGATTATTCTGTGTCCTTGACCTTCCTTTTTGTGACAGCCTTTGAGGCCCTTTTAGAGGGATATCATGTTCACCCTCAGCCTTCCCTTCTCAAGGCTGAACATGCCCAGTTCTTCCAGTCTCTCCTCTCAGGGCAGTGTTTCCACACCCTGGATCATTTTTGTTGCCCTCCGCTGGACCCTTTCCAACATGTATCTTTCTTAAATCTTGGTGCCCAGAACTGGACACAGGATTCATCAGACGCCAGCCTCTTCCCCACCCTCCAAGCCCTTTATGCTAATGCACATTAGGCAGCCCATAGTCCATCGGCCACATGGGCTGGGGGGACATAGTCCAACGCATCGGGAAGGCGCTGGGGTGCAGGAGCCATACCCAGGAGCCCGGGCACACAGGGCCACCCAGCCACGAAGCTCATGGAGCCGCCCCGTGCCTGTCGTATCGTCTCGGCCAACCGATTCCACCCCATCGCCGTGAGACTTAAATGCGGGGCAGGGGAAGGCGAAATAACATGCAGCTCCCAGGGAAACAGTGGGCTGCAAGGACAGCAAATGAAAGAACAACCCAGCCCAGCCCGGTACTTACAGGATGTAGGTGATAACGCCTATGCTCCTGTAAGAAAGAACAACGACACAGAGACGTTACTTAAAGGCAATCAAAATGTGCATCTCCAGGTGGAAAGCGGGAAGGAGAGCGAGGGAAGGCCATCTTTAGCCTTTTAAAAGAAGAGGCGGTCTAGAAAGCGTGTGCACGATAAAGAGAACCTGCACAGGCAGCACACAGAAGCTGGAGAACCAGGAGTGGGAAGGGCACAATACTCACCACATATCGGCCGCCAGCCCCAGAGGTTCGTAATTCACTATTTCAGGTGCTGGAAGGAACAACATTCACCTTCGCATCAGCGAGCGGACAAGGCATTTAGGCACTGCAAGGCCAGGAGCCTCCCAAACCGCCATCACTTTGCCGTCCTCCTCCTCTTCCCGCCCACATGCTCGGCCCTGCTCGGCCCATCCCCTTCTCCCAGAAAGCCAGGAGGTCTGGGAGCAGCACTGGCCCTGCATCCTTCTCCTCCGGAAGGAGGTGCCTGCAGGGTTCTGCAATGCTGCCAAAACGCAGGTTCAACCTAAGCTAAAGACGTGGTACTGAGAGCAACCCGTGAAGCAAGAAAGCCTTACCAACGAATTCTGGTGTTCCAAAGATATTTTTGAACTCAACACCGTCTTCTATTTCGTGAGCCAGGCCAAAATCAATCAGCTTTATGTGCGGGATCGGGATATTCTTGTCAAGCAGCATAATATTTTCGGGCTGAAGGAAGGGAAAGCGGGGGAAAGACACGGAGGCACAGGAAGAGAATGGTCACGCTGGGCTTGTGGAGGCCACCCGGAGTGCCGCAAGGGGGCCTGATCCGGTGGCGGCCCTCTGGGTGCTCCCAGGCAGGGGGGCGGGGCGGTGAATGTGGCAGGGCAAGCGCTGCCTGCTGGCCTTCCCCCAAGCCAGCACGTGCCACGTCCAGCCGGCGTTTAAGATGGGCGTCGTGTGTGCTGGGGAGCCAGCCGGACCCTTCCTGAGGAGCCGAGGTGAGGAACGGCAGTCTTTGTGGAAAGATGCTGCGCGCTCGGCCCGTGCCGGGGCCACAAACAGGAGGGCAGGGCAGCGGGTGGCAGCAGGTGCCCCAGGGGGGCGCGAGGGGCCTCTGCCCCCCCACCACCTGAATTGCTTCTGCCCCTCCCAGCCGCTGCGATAGATAGATCGAGGCGTGCCTCACAAGCTGGCCTCCCTCTTCCTGAAATGTGAAGCTGCTGTTGGACCAGGTGAGGAAATGCCAGCGGCGGGGGCCAGCTGGCCTCGCACCGGCAGCACCTGTTTTCTGCTTCCGGGAGAGCGCAGGGGCGTTGCACTGGGCGTGGGACGGGGGGTCCCTGAGAGCACGGAGGGCCTTCCCTCCCTGCATCCATCGGTGCAGAGCGGCTGAAGGGAGGCATCCGGTGCTCGAGGCCACACCCCAAGCAGCAGGTGCCAAAAGGGAATTCCAGCGCATGCAGCTGGGCACCTGCTGGGGTTCAGGCTGCCGCCCAGGTTCATGGTGGCCATGGGAGGGGAGTCAGACACTTTAAAGTCAGCCTTGGTTTCAAGTGCCTTCATTTGAAATGCAAAGTGCTTTCACTTGAAATGCATGGTCCCTTTGTTTGTCCTTCTACCCATAAACAATGACTCAAAACACACACTTTCTAAATATACTACTCCACACCCACGCAATATAAATAGATCACACAACCCACAGATGAAACCGTGCCAGCACAGGGCTCTGCAGCTCTCATTACCCCTTATCATCTTTCAATGCAATCTCTTCCTGCCTGCCGGCCTGTTTTCCATTTTCTGCCCAGATAATCTAGTTCGATGCAACCGAGCACCACCAAGCACCTCTGGAAAGACTAATTTCCCAGTTCTTAATCAAAGTTTCCAGGCAAGTGTTCAAAGGCCAAATTCTGCCTGCACCCTCCCGGAGAGCAACCGTGCCCTTTCAGATTCTGCTACACCTGGGCAGCGCTCCGCAGGGAGGGACCTTCCGGAGGACTGGCGAGGCTTGCAGGCGGCCGAGCTGGCTCGCAAACCACAAAGGATCCAGTCATGTGCTGGATGGAGGCTGTACATAACTCGACGTCCACTTGCCCCTCTGTGGACGGTCTGTGAACCTGTCAGCCACGACACCCGGAACCAGGGCTGCCTTTCTCAGGAAGCAACTCCCCTTGGCTTCGAAGAATTTCCTTTGCAAAGGGGCGATTCCCCTGACAAACCGGCATCCCTCTCAACGGGTTCACTCCCCAAGCTGCACGACATGATGTTGCGGCGTCCCTTCCCCACCTTGCCACCGCCGGGCAGGGGATCGGCTGCCCCGCCCCCCAGAGCCCAGCGAGACGCGGCGCCTCTCACCTTCAAGTCAAAATGGGCGATCTTCTTGGCATGCAAGTAGTTGACTCCTTCCAGGATCTGCTTAATGAACTGGGTGGCTTCCTCCTCGCTCAGGGACTCCTTCTGGGCCAGGAAGTCGAAGAGTTCTCCGCCAGATACTCTACAAGAACCGACAAGGTCACCTTGGGAGGCCTTCCTTTATTCTTTATTTCGTTCATGGGCAGCATTTCCCCAAGTCTGTTGGAGAAATGCTGCCCATTCGCAACCCCTGCAGCATCGCATCAGAATTTATTCACCCTCAGAACAGGGATGCAGGTCAAAGAGGGCCCAGAGCAGAAGGAACAGTGAATTAATGCCTGAATGGCATTTATTTGCTGTCTTCATTCAGTTCAATAAGACACACTTCCTGCATGGACGCCCCATCTTCCTTCTCTTCCCTGGATCAGGTGTTGGATATCTACTAACTGAGAGCTCTTCAAAGGGTCTCCAACTCCCTTAATTTCTACACTAAATGATTTAAGTTCTTTTGCAGCAAACTACTGCCACTGTAATCAGACGGCATACTAAAAAGCAGAGACATCACCCTGCCGACAAAAGTGTGTATAGTCAAGGCTATGGTTTTCCCAATTGCAATGTATGGCTGTGACAGCTGGACCATAAGGAAGGCTGAGTGCCGAAGGATTGAGTCCTTTGAATTGTGGTGCTGGAGGAGACTCCTGTGAGTCCCTTGGACCGCAAGGTGATCAAACCGGTCAGTCCTAGAGGAGATCAACCCTGACTGCTCTTTAGAAGGCCAGATCCTGAAGATGAAGCTCAAATACTTTGGCCACCTAATGAGAAGGAAGGACTCCCTGGAGAAGAGCCTAATGCTGGGAACAATAGATGGCAAAAGGAGAAGGGGACGGCAGAGGATGAGGTGGCTGGATGGAGTCACGGAAGCAGTCGGTGTGAGCTTAAGTGGACTCCAGGGGATGGCAGAGGACAGGAAGACCTGGAGGAGTGTTGTCCATGGGGACGCGATGGGTCGGACACGACTTCGCGACTAACAACAACAACAATTGCCACTGTTTTGGGGAACCATGGGGGATCTTGTCATTTATATAACAATTAAAGGAATTTCTAAGTTGACCCTATTCTCAGCCATAATGGACAGAATCTCCCAAATCCAGGGTAACACCTGAAAAAGATCTCCTAATGAATGTAGCCATCTTGCAAGCCAGTAATATATTTCCTCACAAGACATGGTGCTTGTGGAGAAGAATTGGGGGGAAATTTGCAACCCTGCTCAATCACAGTGAATAATATTTAAATGTATACACATACTGTATCAAGAAAGGAACATTCATTTCAATAATTTATTTCCCTCACGTTCTGTCCTATACGGGATCTTGAGAGCAGCGATCAGTCAGGAGGATCCCAAAACCACGGAGCCAGTTTCTGTGCTACAGGGGTTCCTGGCATGTGCATCCAAACAGGTTATCGGGGGGCGGGGGGGGGGGGCTTGAGCTGGCAACCTGCCAACCATTTGTGCCGCTCTGATCTGAGTTAGGTTTTTATCAGCTTGTTTAGACAAATAAACCATTCTGCTATAACTCCCTACTGTTCACTTTGAGCTCCTATGATCTGGCCTAACAGTAACTCGACGTGCATAAGTGGATACTTTACTGCCCTGAATAATGGGCCAGGAATGAGGCAAGTGACACACAACCCCGATCCCAAACCATTTACATTTGCACATTCATTACAAAAAACCGGATGCTTCCTCAGCACAAGCCCCTGAACGCTGAAACTTAGCTGGGACCTTCCGGGCGCCACCCAGGTCCTCCACAGGGTGGCACTCAGCACCGCCACAGCGACCCCACACGCATCTCGCTGGGGACGTGTGAGGCTCCGAAAGCGGGCGAAGTCCAACAGATCTTTTCTGCTCCCCGTCCCGCCAAACCTGCAGCGGCCCTGCCTTGATCCAGCACACTTGTGCAAATTGCATGCATTGTGCAAAGGGTGGAGCGTGAGAAGGGGCGAAATGTGCACTGACCGGAAATCAGGTGCTGGAGCATTTGGGGTGGTCGAGGAGCAGCCTGGGCGGGCAGAGCGCTCGGGGTCTTACACACTACGGCGAGGACGGCAGCAGCTTCAGGTTCGCACAAATATTTTGAGCGATTCTGTGGGGCCGGAAAGCCCGGCCCAACACAGCTTACGTTTTGGCTGTTGGGCTGCACATGCCTTGAAAGTACTTTGAGCTCAAACGGAGCAGGTTTTCTGGCCCTGCATCCCCTGCCTCTCAGAGCTGATCCAACACCTACTTCTACAGAACCCAGAATTCTGCATCTAAAGGACCCGCATTTTGCAAAAGGAAACGCTGTGCAAACTGCATCACTTTGCAGCCATGAACATCATTTGCACTCAGCGCTCGGGATACCACTCTTGGCTTCAACTGGGAGAGGCGTTCTATGTTGAACCAAGTGTGTAATTCATTTGTCCACAGGACCCAGGAAAGATGGATGGAGTTTCTGGAAGTTCATGTTATGTCGTATCAGCAATAAGTAGTGACCTTCGTGCACCTGGTATTGTTCTGCGGAAACAGTGGGTCATTAGACAAAACTGTGAGCAATGCTGAACAGTCATTAGCCCAATCCTTGCCTGTGGCAAGAAGCCCCAGGCAGAGGTGGGGTTCAATTTATGTTTATGCTCCATTAGAGGGGTTCCAGAATTACATCACGGTCAGAAAGTTTTCCAGAGGGCCACTTTTTTCCGCTGCCATTACATACTTTCAAACCTATCTTGAGGACTAGCAACTTTATTTTTTAAACAACAGAAGAATATTCTTGTGACACTGCAGCGTATCACTCTTACTCACAGCTCAAGGATAAGGACTACATCCGTCTTGTTCTCATAGATGTCGTGCAGCTGGATGATGTTGGTGTGAAGGATCTGTTGCAGAATGTTCACCTCCCGCTCGATCTCCTCTCGCCTCACTCCGCGGCGGCTGGCACGGCTCTGGCGCTTCTTGATGAATTTGGCGGCATATTCCACCCCTGTGGACTTTTCCCGGCATCTTTTCACTATAGCAAATTGGCCGCTGCAAAGGAAACCGTGTTAACGGAAGGTGTTAACCCAGAGTGGATGGTGTTAACCCAGAATACGAAAATGGGCAGCTTCCACATTTTGGGAGCTTTTGAGAGTTTTCCACCCCTTCTAGAGCACTGATGAGATTGCAAGACTTGGGTTCAAATCTTTCTGTTGTTCAGAGTTGCTCTTGAGCCAATCACTTCAAGGCAGATCTAAATAAAATCAAATTATTTTAGATGGGGACATTCCCAAGCAGAGGGTTTCTTTGACAGGGTCAAGTTAAAGATGTGAAATGTAATGCAAATAGACAATGCCCTTACAGGCCAAGCAATCTTCCAGGAGGTGTAAAGATGCAGCTGGATTCTGTGCAAACTTTCTGCTGGCTTCAATCACCTGCCCTCTCTTGCTGGACTTCCTTCACTTTGTGCTTAGAAAGTTCCCTTGGCAAGGTCAGACTCCGTCCATCTAGCCCAGGCCAGACAGCTCTGACTGGCAGCTGCAATCCAGGGACTGCAACTCAGACAAAGTTCTCTCCCTTTACCTGCTCTCTGAGATCGTCTGACCTGCTGGGGACCTTCCCCTTGCAAGCTGGGGGGGGGGATTAACTTTTGGAGGGAGTGTGGAGAAGCTCCTACACAGCTGCAACAGCCCCACTGCGTGTGAGCCTTGGGGGACCCCATGTTTATCCAATACTGAAAGAGGAACAGAGACCGGCACCTTCCGCTTCCCCCTAGAACGGCTTGTCGGAAACCACGATCAGAATAAAGCAACAGCCCTTTTTGAGCTTTCTGGTCCCCAGCCATGCTGGGACGATGGCACAGGTTGGCGAGACAGCCTTGCCTCTTATTGACTGGGCATCTTGCACAGCCCCCCATCAGAGCGGAGGACTGAACCACTTTCCTTAAGCTCCAGTTCCTTCCTGGAGATTCCTCCCATTCCGGATCCCAAAGAGGGGCTCCTGACAGACCAGGCCCCCAGGCCCCCAACCTGGGGAACACCCAGACAGGTGGCAGTTCCTCCTGGAACTTGGAGCACTCTAAAGGCAGGCTCAGAACTCAAGTTCTGATGCACCGTCTTAGCCCGTGTTGTCCAGAGCAGACACACGCCTCGCGCATCGCTAGTGGGCCACAAGCCCCGCCTGGGGGGCTCACGAGAGGCAAGGCTGCTGCAGCAACATCCCCGGCCCCACAGCTGTCCTCCACATCTTGGGAAGAGACGACTGCTCAGAGGGCAGAGCCCCTGCTTGGCGGGCAGACGGCCCCCGTTTGAACCCCGGCATTTCCAACTAAACAGCTCATCTCCCGGCAAAGGACTTAAAAAAGGAAATCTCCCAGGCCGTTAGTGTGCTGACCTGTAGAAATGTGTGCGGAATCCAGTGGGAATCCATCAGAGTTCCCCAGCTCCGGTCCCCAAGCAAAGGCCCACTTTTCTCTCTGCCCTAAGTCTGCCTGGCATCAGCCGTTGGTGAGGAATCGAGTCCATGGGGCCGCCTTGGGCACATGCCAGCCATGGCCCTGTGGAATTCCACACATCTGACGGGATTTTGCACACGTGCTTGGCACCAAGAAGGGGTCTGCTCGCATTCCCAAGCATTTAGGCACTTGATCTTGGGGTCACTTCCTAGCAAGGGTTGAGCATGGGAACGAAGGCCAGAGAAGGATTCCCGTCAGATCTTCACATCCCAATTCTTAAACTATTGGAATATGGAGCTTAACCTTCTTTTTGTTGTTGTCACTCTAGCTTTATTTTGTATTTTATTGTATCATATTCTGCTACTGGAAACAGCCCTGGAAATAGAGTTGAAGGGAAGTATGGACATTTTAAAACAAACAAATGAATTAATTCAATATCTTAATGGGCTACTGATCCCCCACCCCCGCTGCCATCGATGACGAAGCAGGAACTGCATGGTTCTATGCCCTGCAGATGCATTTTTCAAAGCCCTAGGAGGGATCATGCAACCTAGCAAAGCATCTCTGTCTAAAGAAATCATGAGAATTATTTGAGCTTTCTGCAAACGGTTACATTAGAAATTGCCCTTTACTGCTGGCCAAACTGACCCAACCGCAGCTGCTTGATTTTAAGGTTGCTTTTCAGTCACTTATTTTGCGGCTTCCGCCAGAACTCAGACAAAGGAAATCCTCCATCAAAATATCAAGCACGGAGCCCTCAATGATCAGTGCTTCCTTTCAAACTAAATGATGCAAGTCTTCAGATCCAGGTGCGAAGTAACTTGCCCGCCCAGGAAGGAAACGGAGAATTCCCCATCCCTGACCGTGCCGCTGAGGTCACTTTGCAGCTCGCGGCCTTCCTCTCGATGCAACAATAGCGTGGACGGGGGAGAATAACAGGTAACAAGACGTCCTACTTGATAGAGGGTAGTCCTCTATCGGAAGGCATTCTCTGTTCAAAGCCTGCACTTGGTTTAACATCAAAGAACTGCACGGGCAGAGAAGCAGCCGCAGCCTGGACACCACCCACCCAGAGCAGACACTCAAGTCACCCCCGCAGACTTCTCCACTAGTCTTGTATTTCTGGTTATATTCTAGCAATCTGCATTTGCGGTTATACATATGCATTCGCATATGTGCACACTTGGCAAGGCCACCTCCTTTGTGGTGACTTCCTCTTGTACGGGGAAGGAGACACGTCTGGGGCCAGGCCACCGCAGCGGTGGAAGGTGACAGTGCTGAGAATCCCGGCCAGGATCCTTTCCCAGCACTGTACAGACGTGAGGTGGAGAAGGGGGAATATCTGCATGATGCTTTTATGCTGTCACGTGTGATTTATCCAGGGGAACGTCAGCAAAGAGAGAAGGCAGCGTGGCAGCGGGGAGGACCTGGCGAAAGGGAAGAGGTTCCAGTCCAGAGACACCTGGTGCAGAGAAGGAACTGTTTCCCCGGCTGGGAAGCTTCCACCCACCCCTCCCCTCTGAATTCCCTCTTCCCTCTGGGCTCAGCCAAATCCGGGGAGGGGGTAATTTTCCCAGCAACCATATATTGTTACCCGGAGCACTGAAAGGCATTTTATGGTGGTTTGGTCCTGAACGGACCATTCGGACCTTTTTCCTGGCAGAGATGAAGCTGCCGGCTTGGTTGGCTGCTAACAGACTCATTTGGGGGCTGCGGGCATCCTCCCGCACCTCAATACTTTCCGGGATAACACAGGATACAAATGGGAGGGAGGACGAAGGTTTACGCCCAAGGCTTTCTGAAAGGGATTGGTCTGGAGGGAAGACCTGGAAGAGAATGCGGTGGGACGGCACAGGCATTCCTGGACGGTTCCAGACAGTCCCACCCCAAGGGAGAAATCCCTTTTCTCCCTCCCTGTCTGCAACCTGAATCAGGAGCCATCTTCACGCCGCAGACATTTCTCGCCTCCCTGCACCAGGGGCATCAGGCTAGTAAGGGGGCAGCATGGTGTGCCTGGACTGGCCCTCTGGCACAACCTGGCCCCTGAATACCTCTGTGTGGGGGGCCACTGCCTCACTCTGCCCAACGGGAGGGCCGGCCGGCACGGCCCAGCCCCACGGGCCATCTAGCTCTTCGCTGCCCGCACAGAGGGGCAGGAACTCTGCAGGCCCCCAGGGACAGGTTCAGCCCGGGAAAGCTGCAACTGACACCCCCCCCCCACTGGAATCCCTTCCACCAAGCCAGATAATTACAGACCGCAAGGCGGACAAAACCGGATTCAGCTGCAACATTCCTTATCCAAATTAGACGTGGGGAAGCATGCGAGGCATTCAGATAATCAGAGGGAGCGGGAAGGGGCAGCTGCTGCCCTGGTCCCACTGCCCGTGCCCAGGACGGAACCGGGAGGGAGGTGTTTCGGGATCTGCCCCGAGGGGGCGCCACGGCCCGGCCTGGTGCCTTTGGAAGCAGCTGCTCAAAATGGACGGGCCGAGAAGGGCGTGAGTGCCCAGCCGTGCGCTCTTAAGGGCAGGCTCCGACACATGCTTAAACAGAAGGAGGGCCAACAACCCCTGCTGGCCGAGGCCGTGGGTTTGGGGCTGCCTCCCATTCTGAGCGTCCAGAGGGTCCCACCCTTAAGAACGTTTGCTTTCGTATGCTCAGCCGGGGCGCAAGAGAAGCGACGGGCAGGACCTGCCACGACTGGCTCCATGCCTCCTTCGCCCACATTTGGGAAAAGTCCGGGCCCCATGGGAGCTCCCGGCGGCCTGCCACGTGGGTAGCTCCCTGGCACTCACAGCTCGCGACGTCATGGGTATTGCATGCCCATGTCTCAGCCCGCAGCCACAGGGCAGACCATGGATGGATTCCACGAGTGCTTTCGTGCACTACAAGATGGCCTCTGTGGCCGGAGAGAAGGGCTTTAACGGCCGGATGCTCGGGGGCGCCTCGCCGTGGGCTCGGAGGCCGGAGGAAAGGCGCATTTGTTTATTTTTCCAATTTATATCCTGCCTTTTTCCCACAAAGGGCTCAAGGCAGCAGACATCATTCTCCTCCTCCATCTTATCCCCACAACAACAACCCTGTGAGGTAGGTTGGGCTGAGAGTCTGTGAGTGGCCCAAAGTCGCCCAGTTGGCTCCATGGCTGAGCGGGGTCTTGAACCCGGATCGTCTGAGTCCCAGTCCCACGCTCTTCACCACTGGGCCACCCTGGCATTTCAGAGACTCACCTGCACAGTTCTGTGCACCGCCTTGTGCTGAAAAAGTCACCCGGAAAGTTCCATCTGGCTCGGGGAAAGAGCGAGCCCCCCATTATTCTGAGGCCGGAACCAACAGAGTGCCTTGCCCCAGCAGTCCTCGGTGCTGGGCTGGCCAGGCCACCCCCACTCGGCCCAGGTGTTTCCACTCAGTGGAACAACGCAGCTGCTTCTGGGGGCCAGAAATGGGCATAAAATTGACATTTAATACATTAACGTACTTTCTATTAATAGAAAGTGCTCAGTGAGGTTTTCTGCTCCAGGTGCCAGATAATACGTACAACATAGCTTGACTTGGATAGTTTGCTATAGAAGTATTATTATTTATTATGTCTATTATATCTTCCATCATCATCATGGCTTCTTGCAATAAGCATGGGCCAGCACAGTGCTGGGTTCTCCCATTTTCGCCGTCCTGCCACAGGGTGAACCGCCCTGCCCAGCCTGGACAGGCGCTCCTCTTCCAGCCTGGCTGCCCACCTCCCTCTAGGGCAGAATCCCGCTGGCCCCTCTCATCTCCAAGCAGCGCCGAAGCCGGCCCGCGGCCTGCCATTCCAGGCATAGCCGCTTCGCTCCACTTCTGTCTTTAGTGGCGCAGCGATTCAGGCAAGGGCACGGGTGGAAATAGCTCCGGACCCAGGGGGACGGGATCCCATGGCCAACAGTGGCAAGCGGTGGGGGGTGGGGGGAGCAGCCATGCCACCAAAATCCCGAAACGGCAGCCGTTGCTCCTCGCAGCCCCGCAGAGTGAACTTCGCACCCGGCACAGCACCCTCCCGGCCGGTGAGCCCAGCCGCCCTGCCAGCTGGAACCGGCGCACGGAGAGAACACGGCGGGTGGGTGAACAGTGGACAGGGAGCATCCGAGGACTGCATGCGCTTCCTCGAACAAGGCAGCCTCGAGAGAGAGGAGGCCGGCGAGAAGCCCCCCCACAGCATCCCTCTCTCCACAAGCAAAAGGAAAGCCCCATCGCAAAGCCTTGATGGTGTCCATACAAGGCCGGGGCCAGCAAACCTTGAGGCCTGTGTGCTCACAGGGCAATTCCCGGTCCGAGCCGGGACGCTGCGCCGTTTCTCCTCTCTGGCCAACTTCCCAGGGCGTTCCAAGGAATGGCCCACACCCAGCGGCCTCTGGGAGAAGCCCCACACGCCAGCAAGCAGGTGGCCAATTTTTCCCAACGGCCGTCCTAAAGAGCTCAGCTGAGGGATGCGATAGCTGACTTCCCCCGCCCAAGCGAGGACCAATTTTTCTACCCCCACAGTGTGAGCCGGGCAACCAGCTGTCCAGGGACGAGAGCTCGATTCTTGGCGGCTGTCCTGTAAAGAGGAGCCCCCGGGGCAGAATGCCTTGGGACCCTGTACTACACATCGCTTTGCGCCACGCTGGATCGGCCCTCTTCTCCCTCTCTGCACTTGGCGACGCAAGGGGATCCGGCCCAGCACCTCACTGATTCACACAGCGCTCAGCAGCCACGCGGGTGCACCCCCATATTCTGAATGACCAGCCATGCACGCCGCACCCAAAATTTTAAGCGCTGTGGGAAAATTTAAAAATGCCAAGGCTGCTGCTTCGGGCTAACAATCTGGGATGCGGCACAAGCAGAGAGCCAAGCAAGCAAATGCAGGGATCAAAGCTTCCCTGCCACGGGAAGGTCACGGCCCTGAGGAGACAATTCTGGGACAGCAGAAGCCAGACTGGTGCTCGGCCCTGCCCAGCCGACGGAGGCCTTGCTGCAGCCCCTCCCTCTGCTGCAGCCAGGGGGTGCGGCAGCCCAGCTCCCCCTGCTGTTTGAGCCACGTCTCCCCTAATCCCTGGGCACCGGACACGCCACGTTCACGTTTACGAGAGATGTGATGCGGCAGATCCGGAAGGGGCCAGCCGGCCCGCTCCCCGGTGCGTTCCCCGCCAACGAGCACATATGCCGTTTCACAACTATATGCCGAGCCCAACAGCGAGCGTCAGGTGCCTGTACACCTGGAATCCCCAGGTAGGCTCCCTAGGAGACCCCTCGTTTGTGCTGTCCGTGTGGTTCACGCCCCTTCGTAGGACTAGGCCCAACGGCCGCTGAGCCCGCGGCAACCACGACGCAGGCAATCTGCTCCGGAGCGCCTCTGAGCCGACGTGATGCCTTCGTTCTGCATACCACCTGCCCACCTGGAAGGGCACTCCAGGCTGGTGCGTGCAAGTCCACGCAAACGTTTGGCCACCACCCCTTTAAGGGGCCAACGCTGGAGGAGTCCCTGCAAGAGCCTCAACCTGGTGCACCTGCCGCTCCACATGAGCAGCCCCACGGCCAGAGCCTGGCGGGGGTACAGCGCAAGAGCTTGCAGAGGCCAGCGCAGAAGCGTGGGGAGGCGAGTGCCTGGCCGCAGCTTTCCCAGCTGCCACCGCTGAGGCCGTCCACGGCGATGCAAGGGGCCTCCGTGCAGTCCACCGGGACCCCCCTCGGACGGCCCGAGGAAGTGCTCCTTGGCAATGCCACCAACCCCGTGGCAGGAAGCCGCTCCAATGGGCCCAGTCACGGCCCTCCAAGAAGGCATTTCCTGAGCAGAGACGCTCTTGCTTCTGCTTGTACATTCCCCACTTGCCGATTTCTGATTTCCTGTTTTCTCTGGGAGAAAGGCCATTCAGGACACATGAAGAGGGAGCAAGTCTGGAAGCGTCTCAAAACGGCGTCCCGTTCCTAGCAAGACACATTCCTAGCAGCTGCAAAACACGCAAAGGCATTCCCTTGTAAGACCGTTGTGGTTGCACTTTATACCTTGTCACAGGTGAGCTATCTCCGTGCATCCATCATCCAGGTGGGCATCATGCCTCTGGCTGGCTCACCTGGAGCAACGGCCCACGGAACGGCTCCTCTGCCAGCGGCCCGCTCAGCTGGCTGCAGAAGCAAATGCTCCTTACGCATAATAATCACACCAGGGGGGCATTAAGTGCTTCTTATAACAACCCTCCTTTCCAGCAGGCATTTCCTCGCGTGTCGCAAATCAAGCCGTATTTCTCTGCCTATACGACACAAACAATTTATCAACCTCTCAGCTTAGATTTACTGGATAATGCTAATTAATGACCTATAGCCCCAGAAGGCAAGTGATTGAACGCTGCAATGCAAAAACCAGCGGATACTCAACATTAACCTGCAGGTTGAGAAACAAGGACCTTCAGCTCGGCTGTCCCCACTTTGTACTTTCCAGGTGGGCTTCTTGCTGGAACGGGGGCTGCAAACGGAGGTTCTCTTTTACTGCTTTGTGTATCTGATGCTCTGATTTCTAAGAGGAGCCGGATGTGTTGGAGTGCCATTGGCATCCACCTTCCCTTCCCTTCTTGAAACAGCCGACGGCAAGGAACCAAGAAAAATGGTGGCTTTCTGAGCCCTCCCTCGCCAGCTTCCAGTTGCAGTGACGGCAACGCTTTCCAGGGCTATATGGCAGCCCTCCTGGCGCAGGCTGGCTCTCCTTCTGCACAAAGACCTTCAGCGACAGCAGGTGCCCCCACAGAACCTGTGAGGTGGCGCAGGGGCTCCCAGGAGGTCTCCCCAGGGCTGCGCCACATGCCCTGGCTGAAAGTCAAGGCAACCGTACCGTCCCGGCTGGGAGGACGCAGCAAAGGCAAAACATCCCCGACCCAGGTCAGAAAGGACCCAGCCTGCCCTCCTCGTCCAGGTGAGCCCTCCTGCGGAAGAGTTTGTGTCCTGGTAGCAGCCAGAAGGCAAAGTTCAAAGCCAACTGCCAAATTTGTTCACTACGTCAAGCGCAGATTGAATGAAATGTTCACTACAAGCTCACTGTGTCCGAGTTATGCCCCTGCCCAACCCCAAGTTATGCCCAACCCTGGATGCCCGACCTGAGATCCCAGGTACGTTCAGGTAATGTCAAACTCCTCATATCCCCCTGTCTTCCCAAGCCTGGCACCCCCGGCTGCCATGGAACGGTGGATGACAACGCAGACATACCTGATGGGGGCTTTGCTGGCAGGGGATGGTGGGAGTGGATCTTAAACATCCGGAAGGCGCCACCAGGCCCGTCTCACCGAATTTACTGGGATTCATCCCAGCGCACTTCCCTGCCCACCCTCAGAGTTTGGGCTGTAACGGTCTCGGCGCAGGACACCGTTTCTGCTCAGTCAGGCACCTGAGCGCATGATGCAGAGCAGCGATCCCAGTGGCGTCACCATCGAAGCAGGCGATGCCCCAGGTGCCGCCGTGCACCCCGGTGCTCTGGAGAAACGCCCTCTGTCGACACCTGTGCCGCTCACGCAAGCCGGAGAGGAGCCGCCCAAGGGGACACCTGCGCTCGCACAGCCCAGCCCCCTCCTGCGCTCGCAGAGCACGTCACGTATCTCCACTTTCCTTTTGGCGGGTCAATATTTACCCGCCCATCTTGCTCACGCATGCATCGCACACAGCTGGCCAAAGTTCAGGGGCTTTTCCGTACTCATTTTGGTGAGGAGAGCCGAGGGATTTCTCCTCACCTGCGGCGAGGAAAGGGGGCGTGGTGAGGCCCAACGCAGTAATGCTGGCTGCGGGGAAGCTCAGTGCCCTCCCAGATCCAGCAAACCAAAGCTGGGTTAGAGGACAGGGTAACCTGGGGCAGCACCAGGCAGCTGGGAGAATCGTTTGGCTGACTCCGACAGTCCACGCCACGCCCAGGGCAGGCCGGCACGGGCAGAGTGAGAGAATAGCTCCACGTGGGCATTCAAGCTTTGGCTCGCAGGACGTGGAAATGGTTTGGCTCACCGGACATGGCTCACAAGATGAGAAAAACCTGCACAGGTGGCCTTCTCCGGCTGGGCGCCTGGCCGGGGAAGGATGCTCCAGAGCAATAGGGTACAGGTGAGGTGCTTTCCTGGGCACCCATGAGGCATCGGCTGGGCTGAAGCATCAAGCCCCTTTGACGCAGGGCAGGGCCAGGAGGGGGCTGGCCTGGAAGCCCCACGGCTGCGCCCTCAGTTCCACCACGGAGGAAACGCAGGGCTGCACGACCCGAACGAAGGAGAAGGATAATTGGCGCCGGAGTGCTGGGGCGGTGGGGGTGATGTCCCACACGGATTTACCCGCTCAAGGCGCCTGAATGTCTGAACCGGCCCGGCGGCAAGCTCTATCCTGCAACAACAGCATTTCGGCTTTTCTGACTATGGGAACCTCATTTGTCAAGTATTTGATGCCACTCCTGCCACAATGGCAGCCGCACCTGCCTTTGTTCTGCAAACAACAAAGCAGGTCGCAAATGCCCCAGGAAGCAGGAACTTTGCACCAAGAGAGGCTTTCAGCCCGGTGGGGCAACCGCCACCATCCTGTCCTGCCTGTGAGATCCTGCCTTCAGGTCACAGCCGGAGAAAGATTTCCGGCTCCGAGGCACTGGTCCTGCTGACAGCCGGCACTTCATTTCAAACGTCCAGGCAGACGTTCGTATTTGCTGGTGCTGTTTGGGGAACTCCTGGCATGCCCGTTTTTTGTTCTGCACCTTATAAAACGGGGAATCTGACACTCGGAGGAATTGTGAACGCTTCCCAAATAGAAGCATAACGGCAAACATGCTCCTGAAGACGCGTGGGGGTGCTCAGGAAGTCTTGCCTCTGGAGCAAAGTTTGGATGTGCATGTTGGGAGGCGAACAGCGACCTCTGGCTCACCCTTCGCAGTGCTTCACAAGAGAGAGCACAACGGAGGGGGCCGGGGGGGGGAGTGCTGGCAGCCATGTGCAGAACCCAGCCCACGGAAAGGGGCCCGTTGGCCCAAGCATCCTCCCCTCACAAGCCCAGGGCTTCCAGAGAGGAAAAGGCCCCGTAGGGAGAGGGGCAGAGGCCAGGTGGGTGGGTGGGCAGGCGGGTGGCCAGGACCACCCCAGAGCCTGCCTCGGTGGGGCTGCCTGCCCAGCCTGGACTGGGCCATCCAGAGCCATCTGCCAGCATCACAGCTAATGCCAGCCGTACGCCCACTCACACCTGCAGCCACCAGCAGCTGGAAGCCCGAGCTCCCCGGACGCCGCCTTCTCACATTATCCCACTGAGCCTCAGAAATGCTTTCCTGAGCTGACAAAGCAAAAATGGCTGCTCTGGCCAGTTTCTCCAGTGCTTCGTCAGACAGAGGAGCAAAAATAAGGGGGGGAGAGGGAAGGAGGGGGGGAGAGGGAGGACAGCGGCAGTGTATGCATCCGCAAAGAGGCTGAACGCTCGCCAGGCAGGACACGGGCCACTGCTGTGCGGGCAGCAAGCACACGCCGGCCTGAAGTCGTCTCCAGAGAGGGCCTGCAGAATCGAGGCAGTGCTTTGCTTTGGCTTTGGCTCGGCCTGCAGCACCACAAGACGAAGCGAGTTGCTCCACCCGATAATCCCTGGTGGCAGCTCTGCCTAAAACCTGTTGCTTCCTGCAAGCATTGCGTCTCCGCAGAAGAACTTGGCTGTGCCTCTTCACCCTCCACATGCGTCTGTCCGCACCCCGAATTGTTGCGGATGCACAGGGAAGGGGCCCTGCGGCCTGCCAAGATAATCTCGTCGGCAGAATTCAAGTCTGACAGAAGCAAGCAGCAGCTTGTCACAGTCACCCCTGGTGACCTGAAAAGCATCTTGAGATGCGCCTTCACAAAAGACAGGACCTCTGGGAAGTCTTCTGTGTGATTGCGTGTGTGCACACACACACAGCCGCCTGAAGCAGCTTTTACAACATCAAAGGCCCAATTGTGGCATCGCTACAGAAGCAATTACAATTTCCTTTGTGCATACTGCAATTCTGTGGGATGTGCTCAGACACACGATGACTTGCACGATCCACTTTTATGTTCTTGGGAACGCGTCTCCAACCAGAATTTGTGCTACTTTTGCAAAACCAACGCTGCCACAAAGCAATATGCCTGACTGTGGTGGCACAGCTGTGAAGCCCGGCAAGCCAAAACCAAGTTTGTTCATTCTTACTTCTAAAATACAAAAGGAGCTAGTGATCCATCAGACTATACAGACTGGCATTTACCCAGGAACTGAAGCAGAGAAAACAAACAAGCCCATTGCTGAGGCTTCTTCATGTCGTGCATTTTACAGGCAGGCCACTGACTTGTTCACACGCTGGAAAGGCTCAGTTGAAATGTTTGTAAACATTCTATCACCTCCCGCAGCAGCTCAGAAATGGCCACGGGGCACTTGCAGAGAACAGATCTAAGCAAGGGGAAAAAGAAACAAGTGGGTTTACCTTCCAAGCTCTTCTCCGACTTCGTAAATGTCCTCTACCTTCTGCTGTTTGAACACAGCCATGCCGGGACTCCTCATAGGTGGGCGCTGCTTGATTCACCTGAGAAATGAAAGAGAGACAGACAGGACTCATCTCTGCCTCTGTGCTTCCTGTGGACCAGAACTGCGACCCACCATCGCTTGGGATACTGCCACACTGCTTCGCCCCAGTGTCCCCAAAATAGCAGTCAAAAGGATGTTGCAACATGCAGAGGAGCAGTATTTACATCTCTTACTTAAAATGCCTTCAGGGCAGCAGCCACCCAGGAACTTCCAGGTGTCCAAATTGGACATGCTCTCGCGCAATATTGATAAGTCGCTGTTCCCCAGTGGCTGCTTTTCCTCTTAATCCCTGCACCTGAATCCTTCAGGGAGGGAGGCCGGCCCTTTCGTTGTGAAGCTGAAGCAACAGACCCGGGGAAGAGCTCCCAGTTGGCACCCAGGGGCTCCCAAGGTGGCTCGGGGGAGCGATCCTGGCTCGAAACTGAGCCGCCTGGGGCGAAGGGCTCTGTCTGCCCACCCGCAAGCTGGGAAAAATGAGGGGAGCGCAGGATGTTCCTGGCAACAGTGAGTTACACTTCCCCTTTGAAGGAAAAGTGGGATCTTTTTGGAAAAGGGCAACCAAGATGACCGGGAGACTGGAAACAGAGTCCTACCTGCCAGGAAAGAGGGAGGGCTCCAGGTATGGTCAGTCTTGGGAGAGAAGCGGGGGGCCACAACCAGCCCTCCATCCTCCAGGATGATGGGACATGAGACGGGCTCCGCAGACAGAGGGAGACTTTGGCTGAAAACCAGGAGTGCTCCAAGGGCCGGAGCAGTCAGACAGTGGAGCCAGCTGCCTGCACGGGTGTATTTACCTGTTTGCTTATTTGATTTTTATCCCACCCCATTAGCCAAAGGCTTCCTGGGCAGCTTACAAGCAAAACAATACAACGACATAAAATAATACGCAATAAAGCAGGTTGTGGGTGGTTTTCAAGTGGAGGCTGTCGAGGATGCTTGGAGCAGGAGGCGTGGGCTGAATGGGGTGGCGAGGTGGGCCCAACTCTAGGGGTCCACGGAAGGTGGGGGCCAAGGGCCACCAACTGAAGTTGTGACCCTGCAGCCCGAGGGGGCAGGGACCTGCGCAAGGGAAGGAGTGGGACGAGGTGTCACGCCGGCAAGGTATTGCTCACTGCCGCCACTGGGTCCCCAAGGCCCTCACCTCGGGCCAATCTGGTCCTTGCTCCGCGTGATGGTTACCCACGGACACGCAAGGAACCCTCCCTGCTTCAAGTGGTTATTGAGTCAAGGGGTGCTGGTCAGGGTGCAGGACTCGGGGCCAAGCGCTTGCAAGGCACCTGGGCCGGGCCGGTCGCCGTCTCTCTGCAGGCTGCTGCAAGGATGACAGGGATGGAGCTGGACCACTCATACAACCTGAAGCGCTCTGGGGGCACAGCAGGATATCAGTGTGCTAATTAATAAACAAAGGCCTGCGCCCTCGCCTGCTTCACTCCAGCAGACCTCGCTTAGCCAGCTTGCTTCCTCGCAGCTTCTTTGCTCCTGCCCTAGCACGGCACAGCAAATATCTGTCTGCAGGTAGACACGGATACGTGAGGGTCTGGGCCGACTCGGCTCCCTGGATGCGCTCACGGGGCCTCAGCAGCCAGCCCTGCTTCTCAGCGAGCCAAGTCTCTTCTTCACCGCTCTGCAGATAAGGGCATCGGATTGCTGACCCAGCCGTTATCGATTCCCAACAGCCACAAGCTGTTCCTACTCGAGGGACAATGCAGGACCCGGAGTGCTGCATCAGTGAGTCGTGGGGGCATCCTCCAGAGTCACAGCGCAATCCGGCACCCTCTGGCTAAGGAGTAAGCTCCCCGCTCTCCGCTGGACCAACACCTGCCTAACACACGAAGGACTGCAGCCTTTGGAAGCGCAGAGGTGAACACCGGCGTGGTCACATCCTGCTGGACTGACCAAAAGTCTGAGACCAGGGTGGAGGACATCACTGGATCAGGCCCAAGCCTTCCTCTCATTGCTCGCAAGAAGGGAAATGGCGCAGATGAGGAGGAGGAGGACGTTCTCCTGGCATTGCCTGCCTCATTCACAGAATTTCACAGAGTCCAGATGTCGCGTCTACCCCTTGTAGCCTTCCTGTGTTTTCCCACCACTTCTGGATTTGTGAAACATCCACTAACGCAGGGGAGGGTGACATCTTGGGCCTCCAGATGTTCCTGCCTACAACTCCCATCAGCCCTAGCCAGCAGAGCCAGTGGTAAGAGAACATGGGAGCAACTCCCTGGGCCACGGGGCAGTTGCTCACCCCTGCATGAAGGCGGGAGACGACATTGCTGCCCAACGCTGCTTACGTGCCGATGCTCATCGCCCCCCCCCTCGACCCCCCCGTCATGAGACACCCTCCGGAGCTCTTCTGGGCCCTCCCCGCTTGCTGGTGCCGTGCAGGTGAAGACCTCCTTTTCCAAGGTGCCTCTGAGACGCACCCGGCTTGCCAGCTGCCGGGCTGCGCTCTTTCCTTTCCACCCACCACACGGGACAGCCTTTACTCATTTCCATTTGTCTCAAATATTCTGAAGTTGTTGCCTCTGCGTTCCATTTCGGAATGCACGTTTAGCACTGCCGATTATGGAAAATGATGCACGATTTTTTAATACGATCAGAGAGCCGAGAAGAGAGCCATTTGCTGTGGCACATCAAAGACAAGGCTACTCCTTGGGTGAATTTGGTTCAACTTCTTACATGGACAAGCAGCTCAAGAAAGCAAATAGGAACCATCTCCCTGAAGAAAAGACGAGAGGAAGCACACTGGGACCGAACCGGGGCCAACCACCACGATTCACCAAAAGCGCATTGAAACGGGGAGCAGGCATTGGATCTCTTTGAATGGCTGGATGTTCAGCAGGGCTGAAGCCACAGATGGCACCTGCTGAAGGAGTGTCAGCAGCGAAGCTGATGGGTTCACTCTACCCAACTTCCTGCAGGTTTGTAAGGGCGCAGTTACGAGGTTCCTGGGAACCTTGCTGGCTGTTCCCCTGACTCACCTCTCCAGGCCTTTCAGTAGAACAATAAAAAGCTCCTGCTTCTCGCATTTGCAGAAACCACACAGTAAGGTCTGTGTGTGACTTTCTTTCTAGAGCTGGATTACTCTGCCAGTTTGAGGCAGCAGAAATGTGGAAGCCGCCTCACTGGGGAACTCCCGTCTCAAAGGCCTGCCTGTTCAGGCCGGCTTTTAGCGGCCGCTGGGCGAGGCTTTTCATCCGGCATGGAGGTTCAACTTCTCCTGTGTGGGATTTCTGGTGTATGTTAGTGCGGCCCACCTCAGAAAGCCTAGCCTCACCCAGCTCATCTTATATGCCTACGCATGGCTTTCTGGTGGGCAGTACAGTCACGAGGGACTAGAAACTTGACTAAAATGAAGACCCTCACACAGCCAAGGAAAGTGGCAGGAACCAGGCAGCCAGTCAAGTGCTGAGTGCTCACCAAGGAGGCACTCAAAAGAGTCAAGAGCTGATACGGAGCAACATGACGCTTGGAGAAGGGCTGAAAAGGTGGGAGGCAACAAGAAGTCTAAGCTCAACACTTAACAACAACAGGATCGCATTGCCAAGGGGGAGACATTGTCCCTCCACTTCTGAAGGACCTCCTTTTCCCACTTTTCTCCACTTTCCGTACTTTTCAATGGGCAACTGCTCCTGGAAGTTGCGTGCAAATTAGCTGATGTTTCATCTTCCCCAGTCAACAGTTTCCGCCGATGTGGCCTGCTCTACTTCCCTGCTCCCCCTGACAGCCGAAGCACGCTAGGAAACTGCTAGGCCAGGCTTCATCTCCTGGACAGCCATAAGAGCAACGAGAACAACCAAAACAGCAGCACCCTTTTCTGGGGCCAAAAAAGGGGAAACCGGTGACGAAGTGCCACTCACCACTGGGAGAGAGGCGGTCCCCGGTCCAGCGAGGTCTAAGCGTAAAGAGCAGAAAGGGGCTTGGCTCTCCTTGCCAAACGGCTCACCACAGATCCGCACAGCCCACCACAAAACCGCACTTCTAGTTCAGCTGTCGCAGCGATCCGGCGTGGCTCGAACAGCCCCAGGGACCAGCCGGGGTTCTCAGGGCGTGTGTTGCGGCAGAGTCAGCTGCCCCGGGAAGCAGCTTGGACTGTGGGGGCAAGACAACCCGCCCTGAGAGGCTAACCGCAATGGGCCGTGAGGACCCAGCCGTGGGCTGCCACCTGCTCTCCCTCGGCCGTCGTCACCGTGAGGTCACCCCGCAGAAAGAAAACCAGGGTCACGTTTCCAAGAAACGGCACACGCAGCTGTTCGTGTCTCCTCGGAATGGAATGCTCACTTCACGGGACCACGAGCTGCCGAAGGCGAACCATTTACAGTATGACTAGGAAATTATGACGCCTGCAGCCGTATCTCCAGAATAGGAGACGCTAAAATGGGTAGAGAAAGGGTGGTGTTGGAGTCGCTCCCGTGCTCTCGCTTTTACAGGCCCTTCCAGTTCAGCGGATTTTTCATGGTAGAAAATGGGATTAAGCGCTTTGCTAATTTTCGCGCGGTATCTGCAGATGGAGATGATAACGTTTTAGGCCGACTTACAGAACTATTTCAAGGGCGATTGCTGAAGGCAGCGTACGTAACGGGATGTGGACCCTTGAGCCGCCCGATGCTGGGTACACATTTAAGATCCACAGTTCATAACAGCAGAGCCATATCCCAAATGCCAGTTTATGACGAATGATGCTTAGCTTGGCGACATGATCCTATACGGGTCTCCTCAGATGCAAATACCTTTTGAATTCAGTGGGGTAAATGACTGATGCGAGTCCTTTGCTTATTTGATTTCTAACGTGAGTTAATGCCCCCTCACAAAATAAAATTCCAGAAGCCACACACGGTAAAATAATTATTGCACTGACTAAAAACAAAACAATGTTTTAGTAAAGCAGAAGCTTTGAAAAATTAAACTTTCCCACAAAGAAGTGGCGCCATCCCTGTCTCTCTCCCCGCCTCCCCACGTTAGATTAAGGTTTTGACTAAAATAAACCCGGGTATCTGTTCAAAGGTTTCTGCCCACCAGCAGCACAATGACCAATATACCAGAAAACCCTCTGGCTTTGCAGTGCCCTTTTCCCAGCAGTTTGAGGACCCCCTGTGACTGCACAAACGTTGTTGGGCTGCTAAGCATGGACAAACTGAATTTATGTCACTTGCCCAGGACCAGGGCTAGAAAATGGCTCATGGACATGCATACTGGGGATGATGGACACAGCTATCCATGGCTCGATCCTCAAGATCAGGTCCCAGGAAGCTTATGTGCTGTTTAAATTGCCTTTCAGGGAAGCAGCTTCATCTTATTGGCTTTAAATTTGGCACATCCTCTGTCTTGAAGGCCCAAACAAATGAAATGAATCAAGAAACAAAACAAGGAAGGTACAGACTGGAAAAGACTGGCCAGATTTCCTATTAAAAAAACGGGAAACGGCAGAGAGTGGGGAACAAATGTTACACACTAGTTCCACTTCAGTTGGGAACATGAACAAAATGCAAACAAACGAGGACTAAAAGTAATCAAAACAGAGAAACAACGTTTTGAAAAAGTTCTTGCAAATGCCCAGAACTCGGATCTGCGGAGACCAGCAGAGCAGTGAAGGCCAAGGGGTGCTGCCAAGGCTCTGGGTGCAGGCAGGGTGCCCTTCTGGGGCCAGGTGGGCAGAAAAAGGAGGAGATGCCACGTGGGTGGACGGGACCCCAAGGAACCGGCTTGGGCACGGCGGCTCCGGCTGGCTCCTCGTTCCTCAGTCAGCTCTGCCCCGTCCCAAGACTCATCCTGTGGTAATCATGTAAACACTCAAGGGAAAGATGGCAAGTCCAGACACAGTGGCATTAGTTAATTCTTGAAACATGCTTGCGCTCATTCCAGATAAGCGAGGCGATGCCCAAGCAAGCACTTCTGACATAACGGGGTGGCTTCCGAAGGACTCCCGCGTCGCTTGACCCTCCGAGGGTGGCCAGAAAAGGACTGCCTCACGGGGGACGCCAGGGAGCCACATTACCCCCAGAGGGGCAGGCTCCATCAGGGCCAGCACTGTGTCGCCTGGCTGGCAGGTGCTGCTGGACTCCAGCTCCCATCTTCCCTCCCCTACTGGCTGTGCAAGTCTCAGCAAACCCACCAGCATGTGGAGCGGCCCATGTCTGCTCTGCGGCCCCAGGAGAGGCCCTGGGGGACCCTGTGCTCGCCTCCTCCCTGTCTCCTTCCTCAGGCAGGAGCTGTTGGGGCTCCCCTGCACGCAAGGCCTGACCCACCGCCTTTGACGGGTCCTGTTTCCACGCAGGTTCAAGCCTCTTTCTTTGGCCAAATGAGCAGGAAAACCCAGTCCCTCACGCAGCCCCCCATGAGTGGCACCCACCAGTAGCAGATCACAGGGACCGACTTCCACAGATGTTCAGCTGCCCTCTTCAGCCCTCAAAGCTGTCCAAATGCTGAGAGAGAGAGAGAGAGAGAGAGAGAGAGCGCTTTTGCGTTGCAAGGAAGGCGCCTGCCGGAGGTTAGCTTTTCCCAAAGCAGTCGCTGGGGGTTCTCTCGCCTAACACGGTGATTCACGTCAGAGCCGACTCATGCAGCCCAGCAAACTGGAGACAGACCTCCGGAGCAGAGGGCTATTTATTGCCGAGACATCTTCAGACGGCATCATGCATGCCAGACATTCCCGTCCCGGTTTCCCATATTCTGGCCACTTCTAAGAGCCCCCGGCTGCACCTCTTTTCGAAATGATCGGCACCACCTGCACAGCGGGGAGCCTGTCCTTAACTGGGTCACGGCTGCACAACTGCTGCCCCGAGAGTTAGCTTGCCAGTTCCAGCACGCAGAAGTGCATACGCAACTGTGACATTTCGGTGTCTCTCTCTGTCCATCTAATATGCCTGAAGAGGCCAACACTGCCGCTCTCTTACTGAAAAGCACAGTGGCTTAACAGACAGAAAACCATAATACAATAAGCCGCAGCGTACAGTATGAAAACCGCCAGCATAAAGCACACGGTAATTAAGAACTCAATATTTAAAGCCCGAATGAATTAAAGTGTTTTCACTTCACATCTGGAAGGCCACGGGGAGTGTGCCTGGGATTCTGGCTAGAAGCAATGCCCTCACGCCGGCAGTCCCTGATGGACAGGAAAGAGGTGTTGAAGCACGGAGAGAAGTTAGGAGTTGCGGTGCCAGGCGGCCGGGCTGGGCACAGCGCTCCGAGCGGAGCCGGCACAAGAACAGCGGCTCATCCGAGACACCAGAGAAGAGTACGAGTACGTTGGGCCACGGGGTGCCATGTGCCGTGCCCAGGACTCTTGGCAGCTTTAGCCTGGGGTGTGCGGGCAGCCAAAGGCCACACACAGACAGGGTTCCCTTGGCGAGCAGGCCGGGCCACCGGTGGCCCCATCAGAAGGGCCTTGTGTGAGTCCCTCTTCCAGAAACATAAAGAGCTCTTTCCAGGGAGCTCTCCTGCTCGAGGCTTTTTTCGGTGCTTGTGATGGTTCTGCATGCAAAATTTGCGCTCCAGTCCTGGGCCATCAGAATCTGGCGCCAGGGCGCAGTCGAATGCTTGTTCAGAGAGAAAAAGCTCCTGTCTGGAGAACACGAGGAGTCAGAGGCCTCTTTTCTGTCTAGGATTGCGCCCTGAAAGGGCTTCTCAAAAGGAAACACTCGGTCTTCTTCTAGACCTACTGGGTCAGTTTGAAAAATTAATTTAGCTCTGGCATGCATTTCATGGACATATACGCGCTGTCAGGAATTCTTCTGGTTATTTCCTCCTCCACCCCCAGACAAGAGACACTAATAATGTAATCAGAGTGTTGCATAAACAAGCATGCTCTTCTTACAAGGTCACACTGACAAAGACCCCATTGACTTCTTGCTGTTAGCTCCCCAGTTCCACTGCTGCCTCTGACCACTCCGCCCAGCTGTCCCCCTTTAACCCCCCCCCGAAGAGGGCAAGCGTGATGGAGCTACAGCTGGTCTGAGCACCCCAGGGTCACCCCCAATTTGCACAAAGGGAGTCCGTTGTGTTTTGCCATCTGCACTCGATCTTTCAAAGGAATCCACGGGACAGGAATGAGGAGCATGAAACGTGGGACGCAGGAGGACTCCTGGAGCAGCCCCAAAAGGGATCCCACGAATTGTGGCCAACGCCTACATGAGTGCAGTCCTTAACACACATAACCAGAAAATAAGTCAGTGGGACTTAGATGCTGAGTAAGAATACAGCTTTACCAGAGATCCCCTCCCAGGAACCGGCTAAACTGCAGGGTGATTTTAGCAAACCTTGTGCAACTTAAAGGGTTGCAAAAAAGGGTTTTGACACAAATACCAAGACTTCTCTGTATTATAGATAGACCTCCTCTTTTCCTATCAAGAACCACAAAGGGTAAGCGCCACTCCAAATGCAGATTAGTCACTGTTACACACAAGATGGGAGGGATATACATTTTCACTATTCTTACATTCAAAAAATTTGCTTCATTCTCTGCAAACACTTTCAAAGCCACTTAACGTCCTGCATTCACAACACTGCCAAAACAAAATGGTGCGTATCATTTGCTCCAGCATCTCAGGAGCATCCATGTTCCAAACGTTCAGCTGAGCACTAAACTGCGGAAAGAGGGTTGTGGCCAGCAGAATTACCAGACACACAGCGGCACAGTTCTCCCCAGACACCGAAAGCAGAGTGCAGCAGCAGCAGCAGCTGGCCTGAGTCTGGAACAAGAAACTCTGCCCTTGAGTATGTCCCACGCTACAAGGGCTCTCGCTTGGAGAAACACCGAGCTGGCTGTCTCCACTGAGCTGAGAGGATGGGGTTAGGGTGGGGGTTGCGCAGGAATGCGTGGTGGCAAAATCCATTTGCGCGCGCGCGCACTCCTAGAATCGGGGCTTGCCGGGGAGTGGACGGGTCGGCTCCCCTCGCCGGACAAGAATCCGCAGGAAGGCAGCCAGCCGGGCCGGGATGGTGGGCAAGTGACCGAGTGAGACCCCCAGCCCGGGCGGTGCGCGGGTCCGCGGCTTCGAAGGCGCCCCTAGGCGGGGGCATCGCCGCTGCTGCACCGCCGCGCACGGCCCAGCAACTGGCCCGCGGCGGCTTGGCGGGGAGCAGCCCACGGCCTGGGCGGGGGGCGAGGGAGCAACTGGGACCCCGCGGGGGGGAAGAGCACGCGCCGCCACAGCAGGCACCATCAGCCGCAGCAACGGGGGCTCCGGGCCGCTTGTGCTCCCCTACGATGCAGGATAAACCGGGCGCGCTTCCTCATGCACGCAAGTGGCAAGTCCCGTGCGCCGCGAAAGCGCTGCACGGCGCCCGGGCGGACCCGGCTTCGAGCCCGTCACGGGCGACCTCTCCCCCTGGTCCACCGCGCAGGGGCGTTGTGCGGCGGCGGCGGCGGCGAGCGGGACCGAGTGCGCCTCCTCACCCGCGTCAGCGGGGGCGCGCAGGGTCCGCGCCGCGAGGCCGCTGCAGCCGCCCCTGCCTGCCTGCCTGCCTCTCCGCGGCGGTCCCGGGGGTGCCTGCCGGCGCGCGGCCGAGCGAGCGAGCGAGCGAGCGAGCGACTCACCGGGCGACACGCGGCGCGCTCCTTCCCCGCCGGACGACGAGCACCTCGCCTCCACCTGCCTCCCTCCCTCCCTCCGCCGAGCCAGGCGCGCCGAGGCGGCGGCGGGGAGGGGCCGCGGGAGCCGGCGGCGGGGCGGGCGGCAGCGCCCTCTGGCGGCGCGCGGCGGCACTGGCGGCTTCGAAGGCGCCCGCGTGGGAGCGCGCCTCGCCTCCCGGGGCGCCGCGCAGTGCCGCCTTGCAGACGGCGGCCCGACGGGGCTGCTTTCCGCCGAGGCCGCGGGAGGGCTGCTTTTCGCGGGGGTTTCCAGACTCGGGCAGCAGCGCGCTTGGGAGCAGGGGCCGAGACATGGTGCACTGACCATATAGCCGGTCCAAGGCAACGGCGAAGCGGTTTGCATCCCCCTTTCATGCTCACAACAGCCCTGCGAGGTTGGCTAGCCACGCTGAGTCCTTAAAAGAGGAGGGTGGGATAGAAATCAAAGAAGGAAGGAAGGCGTGCCAACAAGTCACTGCCTTCCCAGAAACGTCCTTTTCACAATCTAAGTTCCCATGAACGTCTCCATATAAAAGTAAGAAAAAGGAGTATAAAGCTTACCCGGGTGATGAGGAACATTCCACAGATTTCCTGACAAACCAAATGTCAGCAGGGAGCTTTGTTATTATGGTTTCCCAGGCGCAGCTCCGCACAACTTTATTCCACCCTGATAACACACAGGAAGCGAGTAGCGGACCCTGGAGGCCTTTCCCACAAAAGCCGGGAGACTCAACAAGGGCAGGCTGAACTGCTGTTTCAGACGGGCACCCACACTGCAAAACCCCTTTCCCTTTCCAACATAATGGGGGCAATAATTGTTGCATATAACAGCATTAGCAAATGTTTTTGGCACGTTAGGCCAAGCATTCCTGAGGTTTTTTTACTTTTAAGGTTTTTTTATGGGAGACCTTAGGGACTTATTTCGACTTAAATGCAATTTGCTTGTTTCACTTAGAAGTGCAAGGAACAGGCTGTGTACGCACACTCAGGTGCCTGCACAACTTCAGGGTCAGCAAGCATCACTTCTTACAAATCAATGCCATTTTAAAAACAAGCGAGTAAACATTTAAAAACATAGCTGGCATGTTTTAAATGCATTTTCTTTAAAAAGCACCCTTATTTACAAAAAGATAGAAGGCTGAGAGCCAAAGGATTGAGGCCTTTGAATTGTGGTGCTGGAGGAGACTCCTGCGAGTCCCTTGGACCGCAAGGTGCTCAAACCGGTCAGTCCTAGAGGAGATCAACCCTGACTGCTCTTTAGAAGGCCAGATACTGAAGATGAAACTCAAATACTTTGGCCACATAATGAGAAGGAAGGACTCCCTGGAGAAGAGCCTAATGCTGGGAACAATAGATGGCAAAAGGGGACGGCAGAGGATGAGGTGGCTGGATGGGGCCAGTGGAGCAGTGGGTGTGAGCTTGGGTGGACTCCGGGGGACGGTGGAGGACAGGAAGGCCTGGAGGAATGTTGTCCATGGGGTCGCGAGGGGTCGGACACGACTTCGTGACTAACAACAACATCCTTAATATGTGATAGAGGGCAAAGCAGGCTAGTTGCTTATCCAGAGCAACCTCCTTTGGCAGGACATACATGGCCAGTAGTGGCGCACCTCCCCCAGGGCAGAGACAAGTCCAGAATTGGACAGATCAGGAAGCCGCGCAGAGTTAAAATAAACTCCCAGTGATGTGCAAGCTGCCCTTACAGTTCCCCTCTTGGTAAAGCGGCATGGCAGGAGTCTTGCATCTTTTTCACTCTGAGGGCCGAAATTCCACCCCAGAGAAGCTTGTGGGGTGCAACCCCAGTGGGTAGGGCTGGGGGCAGAAGGGACAGGGCCTGGGGAAGGGCGTGGCCTTCTGGAGCCATTTCGGGACCCTGGGTGGTCCAGAATTAGCCTCGGGCCAGAGGTCCTACATCCTATGCCATGGCTTCACCTTCAGAGATATTTAATTGGGGACTATCCCATGTTGCAGACGTCCAAACGAGAAAGAGCCATCTATTGCTTTAATACTCCTGTCTGGAAGTGTATTTGCTTTGAGTCAGGTGTCACCGATTTTGCCAGAATGAACTTCCAAGGAAGCATAAGAAAGGGTGCAGCACCTCCTGCTTCCTGTTTATCACACAGCTACAATCTTGCATGGAAAGCCAGCCTCTTGAAGTAACCCATCCCTGACCAGGAACTGCAGGCACTGGCTCCTTGCCAGGGGATGAGAGCAGGAGCTTTTTTACAAAAGATACGAGATTTAGCCTTTTAAAAATGCAAATAGTGAAAGCCTGTTGCTAAAACACCTTCCTCTGCTTGCAGAATGCTCGTTATTGGGCCGATTGAAAACAAACAAACAAACGGGGCAGGCGCTGTTGGAGAAGGCAAGCAGGTCCTCCTGGCCTGTTTATGGAGCTCCTTCTCCATTCTGTGCAGGGGACCCAATTGCCTTAACCACTCACAAAGATGCAGCACCGCTGGCAAGCTTACAGGCCAGAATCGCGGCCCACGTGGCCCGTAGGAAGGCACCTCTGCCCATCCCACATCGCTGGAAAAGGAAGCGGAAACGTCACTCCCTGCGGCAGCTGCGAGGCCTGCCCTCAACGAGCGCCTCCGGCCAGTGGCCCCTTGCCACAAGTCTACGGACAGACGTGCCACCACCCTCCGCTCACGGGACAAGCTGCTCCGGCACAGGATGGGCTTTCCCTGGTTCACCCGCAGCCGTTCCCCAGCTCAGGTGTGCCTTTTGCCCTCTGGCAACGGCCTGCCCGCCACGACCTCCCTGCACGCACCGTGCGCTGAGGACAGCAGCCAGCCCCCAGATGGACGTCTTTGTGCAGAGTCAGTGCCGGAGGGAGGGGATTCCTAGCTCCTGCTCCCTCAACGTTATCGCTGCCCTCAAGTCCCATGAGACGCACGGCCCCGCATTGTCTCCTTGCTGACCCTCAGGAACTGGGACTGCTCATAAAACAGGCGGGCCCCTATCCTGGGGGGAAAGGCCACACGGGGCCAGAAGCGCTGCTCAGGCTCTGCCAGGAAACAAACCCAAAACCGGGAGGCTAAACTGCTTGCTCGGCATGCGGAGTAGCCAGGGCTGCAAAAGCGACTGCCATGCCTCAGAGGTGGAGGGCTGAGCAGGAGGGGCTCTTCCGACCAGTTAGCATCGTCAGGACTCAGCAGGGAGGCTATCGCCCTTTAAACTGGGCACTGGAGTTCGCATCTGCAGGCGGGAGTCAGACGTGCTTCTGTGGTGTGCCCCTCAGCGTGGCTCAGAAGAGCCTGAAGGCGCACCCCGTGGCCCAAGAGCAGGGGCTCTTCAGATCTGGTGCCTGAACGTGCCTCCTCCCTCCCCCCCGGTCACCCCCAGCTGCGCCCCGTCCCTTTCTCCTGCACGCCATCTTTTGGACTGCAAGCCTGAGGGCAGGGGCGGCCTCATGGCTGATTGCAAACCGCTCTGGGAGCACTTGCAACCAAACAGTGGAGCAAAACCATCTTGAACAAATCGCTGTGCTGGTCCCTCTGCAGCAGCAGGACGAAAATGGACCAGACGCGTGAGAGCCGGGCAGCGCAGGACTCCTCCAGGAAAGCAGAACCCTCCCTCCTGCAGTCGGCAATCCCCGCTCTGCACTCCTCTACCTTTCATTAAGGTACAAGGACAGAGAGCTAGAAGAACTCACACATCTGCTCTCAGGTCGGAATCCGTCTCAGGTGAACAGCAACAAGGCTGAGCGAAAAAGCAGTAGAAAATTATTTTATTAATTTATTTACTTGTGGCAGTTTCTGACAGAAAACCAGGCTTCATTTCAAGGTGGCAACCCTTCCGCTGTGCAGACATCCCTCACCATGTCTAACAGTTAACACTTCCCAAGGGATGAGTGAAGAACTGTGCAAAAATTGAAGTTTAAAAACATCAAGAGGGAGGCACATTCTAATTTCTTCATAAGAGACTGAAACATGGGCTTGTCAAATGGACGAAAGCACCCTGTTTGCCCATGAACTGTTGCAACAGGCTAATCCCAAATCCTACTGCAAAGACAGCTACAATTGCATACATAATAAAAAAAACCTAAGGGCGAAAGGCCATTTTGTGTCCCAAGTACAACAAAGGACTCTCCTGGGAACACCTTTTGCGTTAGCCCCACGGGAACAGGAAGACATGTGCATTTTTTAATTGTGAGTGGGGCTTGCACAAGAGATGCTTCAGATCAGGAGGGGGAAACAGGTAGCCATCCAGATATCAGCTGCAACTCCCATCAGCCCTCAACACTGGCGCTGCTTGCTGGGGCTAATGGGAGTTGAAGTCCAGGATCTGACAGCCATCTGTTCCCCCCTCATTTCAGATGCTTTGTGCCCAGCGACCTTGGCCTCTGCATGCTATCACCTGATTACATGTATGATAAAATGGATACGGATATGCGCGCTTTCAGCAAAAGCAAGGTGTGCCGCACTGGATCTCTCCCCTCTCTGCCTCGACGATAACAAAGAATTGGTCCGTATCGCCTGGAACCCCCCACAAATGGCTTAGTGGCATGAATTATACAATACTGGAATAGAAACCATGCATAAGATACTTTGCATATATAATATGTAACATATTTTGGAATTCTTTACAAAAAAAGAAGTGTAAGGAAACCACATTGCAGTAAATGAGACTTGAGAAAGCGAAGACACGGGCTGCACCAGCAGGGGAGTTGGGCGGCTCGCGCCAGCTTTCGAGCCTTCTTGCCTCATTTATGTGGCTCGCTCTGCGGCTGCAGGGGGTGCACCGACATCCTCCTGCAGAGCGCCGGTCTTCCGGAAGAGCCCCTTCCCAGGTGGCCAAATGGCTCTCAGCAGCCGAGTTCATCACACTGTGCAAGGCGTGCGAGGTGCGGAGGGGGAACCGCTTTCACAAGAGTGCAGGCAGGCCGACTAAAGCCTTTGCCGCAGCGAGGAAAGCTGGCGGCGACTTTGCCGAACCTCAACCATTTCGCCTCAGGTGCCCAGAGACAGCGCTGCAGAACCGAGGGCGGTTTGCCGGGTGCACAGAGGAACCGAGAGCGGGGGTAGGGTGCTCGGCATGCCGTGCCACCTTCCTCGCTGCTGGCCAGCCGGGCGAGCCTCCCAGGCGTTCTCCCGCTGCTCGGTGGCGATTCGCCCGCCAAGCCGGTGCTTCCAGCTGCAGCGATTTCAGGGAGCTGAGAGCCCCCTTTAACCAGCGAGAGCTGCCTGGCCCAGGCTTGGTCTGAGACCAGCTCTTCCAAAGCCGTTAAGCGCCCTGTCAGCATGGGGTCATCAGACCAGCATTTCAATAGGGGCTGGGAGAAGGAGGGAGAGACTGAAGACGGAGAAGGGCCGGCTGGGTCCGTGCAAACATTGGCCCCGTTCGTGGGATACCCTGGTCGCTTCTTTCACCTGGCCTGCAGATCCCGGCGTTAGAGCAGGCATCACGGATACGTCTTGAAGGAGAGCATCCACAAAGCGCTCACTTGCATGCGACCAAAATCTCAATGCGATGTCCGGAGCAAGGGTCAATTGCAGGCAGGTTTCGGAAAGCGTCGAGCAGAGAACGGCTCGAACAAAGCAAACGCGGCCTTTTTGAGAGCCGCCGATGTTTGGCAAGGGCAGACTCCTCCACTGCATTCCGAGTCGTAAACGTCCTTGCAGTGTGGCTTCAAAGGAAACCACCGCAGTAGACGGAAGGCACGGAGAACGGCCTTCCCCAGCCTGCAGCCCTTCGGCTGTGCTGGAGTACAACTTGGTAATTCCCAGAACTGGCTGGGGATTATGGGAATTGTTGTCCAACACATCTGGAGGGTGTCAGATCAGGGAAGGCTGATATAGATCAAATTAAACATTGTAGGGAAGAAAAGAGCCAAGAAGGAACGGCAAATGGCAAGAAAGGGATTCTGGAGCATTACTGTGTCTAAAAAGGGGACTTAGAGGAGGGGAGAGAGGAGGTACAACTCCTAGGCACATTCACATTGATCAAAAACACACCCTTCCCTTCATTTTCTCAGGTTCACAATCTTTGCCTAAGGCAACATGCACACCCACACAAATCACAGTAACACGACAGGAAGAATCTATCTGGAATTTCTCTGGCAGTGAAGGTGCACCAGGAGGACAGGAGCTGAGCCCTTCCAAACTTGCAGCGGCAAACAGTACATGGGGCCGAAGAAAAAATGAACTGCTGTATATTCAAGAAGGCAAATCTTCCCCATTTAGTGGGACTTTCAGGACTGCTTTCCAGATGAAAGTGTTTTGATTCACAGAGAACGTGAAGGAAGGCAGGCTTTTCAAGACTAGGAAGCCTCAGCCTCTCGGGAGAACTTTCAGATTAATCTACAGCACCTTCACAGGCTAACGAGCCTGATGAACCAGCCCACGTGCCCCGCATGAAAAGAAAGCAGCCTTCCAATGCAAAATCCCCAGGAAACAGCCAGGTATCCCTCATGATTACCTGGAGGGGGGCCCCTCAGGCAACTGCACCTTCACCTGACCAGAGCATGAGCAAGACTCCCTTGCTCCTGGGTGTCACGGTGCATCAGCTCAAGCTAGTGCAGGCCTGTGGCAGAGCATTCTGGTGGGGACTCCACACCTTTGGTGGCACCGTGCAAGGGAAACACCGGCATTTTCTTCACCACGAAACACCGAGGCAGAGCGCTGCAGAATTTCCTCTTGCCTCGTAGTTCTGGAAAGTCAGGGGCCCTGGCCAGGGTAGCATCTGGCAGCATTGAGAGATTCCTCATGGTGCTCACAGAGTGCCATGCGAGAGCATATTTCAGCACCCTTCTTGTTATAAGCAGAGGTGCTGGCACGAACGCAGCGACACCTTAAGAGCACTTGGTCCCTTGGCAAAGACACTGGCTCCAGGCAGTCTCTTCACATTTTCCTGATTCTAAGTATGTGTACAGATAGCTGTCAATATTTCGGCTGGTTTTAAACAAACAGGGCCGAGCGGCCCATCCTCAACCGACCAATGAAAATGGTCGATTTTGTTTAATATAATCAAAGCCGATGAGGAATGTCTCTCCCAAATGGAATACTTACGAATTCTCAAGACATGGCTGAGGGTGAAGGGCAGGGAAAGGGGAACGCCAGCACGACCCAGGCACAGAATGGAAAGAGTAAGGGCTCTGCTATATTGCTTCTTAAAAAGGCACCGCAACGATCGGGGGCTTCAAAAGCAGAAAGATGGGCAGCGGCACAGCCGGAGCCCAAACTCCGCCGAGCGCTCGGTACGCAGTGGCATGCAGGAAAATGAAATTGAACAATCCGGCATTTTGTGGAATAAAGGTTTCTCCAACGAAGTGCTCTCATTTGGAAATCTACCCCGCAGACTTCCAGCTGCCATGACTCAACATTCCATTTTGCTGGATCGTTACGGAAGAAGGCCTGCTGGGATTCGGCAACTCCGCAGAACTTTGGTCACGATCCCAAAGAGTCTCGCCTCCCCAGGGGCTTCCTCAACCATCTTCCTCATCATCACTAATGAGGTCCCTTTTATCTGGGTTGGTCTCCCGTTCACGCAAGAAGTCCTCCCGCATGGCTTCCAGCTCCATGAGCTCCAGGCGGACTTTCTCCAGGTGGTAAGCCCTCCGGTTCCTGATCTGGCGCAGGGGGAAGGGATTGAGATCCCCAAAAGCAATACTGATGAGCTTCCTGGAAGAGAAGAGCGTAGCCACGGTGACGAGCCACCTCTCCTTAAGGTGGACTCCCCGTGCCAGGGGATCCAAGCCTGCCCCTCCTGCTGGCAAGGTCGCCCACCCCCCCCACTCAAGGTCAAGAGCGATAATTAAAGGGGGCTGGGCTGGGGGAGGATGAAACAGGGAGGCTCTTGGCTCATTTGGCTTTGAAAACGGTGAGGAGGCTGCTGCTGCTGCTGCCGCCATGAAGACGAGAGGAGGCGCTTTTCTGGAAAGGGCAGGTTCCCCAAACCTAAGAGATGGGCAAGGATGCGTCCTGGGCATCTCTCCAGTGACGTCTGTCTCTCGGTGCGAGGCAGTGAACTGCGCCTGGTTGCCTTGCGACCCTTCCCCTACCCCAAGGAGAACGGAATGTGCAGCCTGCAGAATCGGAAGGCTGCAGCGGCTCCAGCTTGTGAAATCAGCCGGAGACTCCAGCCAAGGGGCATTTCAGAACGACAGGAAGTGCCATGACCCTGCACTGCTTTAGGCGTTCAGTAGGCAGGCCCCAGCCTGCCCGAAACAGCAGCGCCGTACATTCCACCGCATATTCCCCCCTCATCCCACCCCGTTTGTTTATGACGAGCTCATTCTTCTGTCAGAACAGAGAGGCCACCAGAAACGACATCCATGTTTGTTCCCCCCGTAAAATAAGCCCGGAAGACAGCTCTGTTTCTGGGTACCTCACTGCTAACACGCTGAAGGCCTTCTGTTATTGTGCAACATCAGCCTCCCCCAACTGGTGCCCACCAAAGGCGTCAGGCTACCTGGTTCTACAAGCCTTGGATGCAGGAGGCAGGGAAGCCACGAGGGAAACTGCAGCAGCAGGTGTCGCCCAACAGGGGGCGCTGCAGCCCAGCAAGATGCGTTTTGTCCACTTTAACTGGGTGTAGGAGGTGCCAGAGACTTTTGCTAGACCAGCATCACCCAATAAGGATTTTTCTGCTTTGGGAGGCAGAGATGTCCAGTCGGATTTGCACAGGCCTTCGGATGAGCTGTTCAAGTGCCTAAAGCGCCACTGAACGAATGAAGCGCTGCTCCTGGGAAGGCGTTTTCGCTGCCCCGCCCCCAAAACTAGCTTCTGACATCCAAAAAGCCCTTACCTAGCATCAAGGATGGTGCGAGTGAAGTACCTGAGGTACTTGAATATGGACATTGAGTCTTGTAGCTTTAAGATCTCCTCCTCTTTGTATTTAAAGAGTGCCAAAGCAAACCGGAAAATGACCTAAACAGCCAACAAACATCGGGTTACAATAGAGAGCGAGGAAGGTCGGTAGCCCTCTGCTACTGCAAGGCTTTTCCCCACATGCTTTCAAGCCGCAAGATCTAGAACCCTAATGTTGGGCTCGTCTGAACCCCCCTATGGCCACCTGTACGCACATGCAACCCTCCGTGAGGTTGTAGCAAAACATCGAAATCCAGACACTGTGGAGTATTTGAGGGTTCAGTACCTCACTGAACCCAGCCACAGTCCACAGTGAGCCTGGCCCATCTTGTGAACCAGATCAACCCTAGTCCAATTTTGTCTCTGTGAACCACCTAGAGATACCTTTGAATTGTTAAATTAAAAAGTCAAATAATAAATAAGGGAAACTGAGACTGGATTTATGTATATACAGCCCAGCTGCATTGGTAGCAGCCAGTCAGTCTCCTTCAGGACAAGGGCAATTTGGCTCATTGTGTCGAATGCCAAAAAAGAAAACCTCAGAAGACATTCCCGCTTCATTACCATCATTAAACCATGGTTTAGCGCACGGCTTGTGCATGCCTCCACCCCTCCTGGAGCAGCTGCAAAGCAATCCCAGGCTTCCATTTCCATTTCCAATTAAGTACAGGTTAGTATTATGTCCAAATCTCGGACCATGGTTAATTCAAAGCATCCTCTGAAGCTGGCTTGTTGCAGTAAACCACTGCTGAGACTACTTACACTCTGTCCAACTTGACCAAAATGCTAAAACCACAGTTATTTAAACAGGGAAGCAAACGCTCTGCTCTCCCCTCGTGTCCTGCCACAGGAAGAAAGTGGCGTGGGAGGGCTGCAGAGCCTGAGGCCGATGCATGTAACGCTGAGCCATCACCGCATCCCAGCCGTTTCAGCAACCCCGTCCCAGCGCCACCTAGTTCTCCTATGCAAGGCCCACGGAAACTGCGGGGATTACCAGACTCCTGTGGAACTCACATTTGCTCAGGGGGGTTTCTCGCTGTTCAGAGAACTCCTTGCTGGTCTGCGCGACTTGTTAGCCTCTTAAGCACTCGAGTGGCGCTGCTTCAGACCAAAGGCTTTCCAGTCGGCCTGCCTTCCTGCAAGTCAGCCCCTCTGCTCCAGCACTGTTCATACGGACTGGAGCAGCAACTGAGGGTTTCAGGCAGGGCTCCTTCTGCACCCGGCTTGGGGGTGCCAGAGGCGGGACTTGGGACCTTCGGGGTGCTCCACCACCGAGCCCCGGGCCCTCCTGAAGCGAGCGGCTGCAAGACCCAGGGGGCTTTTCGAGACGCGCCACGTACCTTCGGCCCCTCGTACAAGAAGGCGTCCCATATCCTGAAGAGGATGTCGCTGACCACACTGTCTACGAACAGGACAAGAAACCAGTTGAAGGTGATGAGCGAATAGTCCACCCGGTGCTGCTCGAAGTGCGCGTGCAGCCGCGGGAGCTTCTCGGCCATCAGATCCTTGAAGACGCGCTGGTCAACCTGGAGGGCCAAGGGCGAGAGAGCGAAGGGAGAAGCGCTCAGCGGCGCCTGGGAGTCATTTCAGGGCGGCGGCTGAAGCAGGGCAGAGCTGGGCATTTCCATGGCCGGCGGGAGAGGCTTGTGAGCACACTTCGGCTTTGCCTCGGGCGCACCGTGCCTGCTCGGCTCCCTCCTCTGTGCGCGCAGTCCTCGCTTGCCGTTTTCAACTGGCGCCTGCTGCCCCGCCTCTGACAAGGCAAGGCAGGAAGCCTCAGTTTAGCTGCATCAATTTGTGCCGCGTGGAAAACCAGCCGAGGAGGCAAAATCCCCACGTGCTGAAAACAAGCATACCAGGAAAAGGCGTCTCGCCTCTTTTTCAAGCCCATATGTGAGTTTGCTGCAGGCAGGAATGATGGACCATTCATTTAAGGGGGTTACGCCAGTGCCCTGTTGGCATAGAGAAGCAGCCCCGTACACCCAGTGCCCAACCCCTCTTCTCCGCCCCGTGGGGCCCACCCTTTCAGCGACGGGCGCTGCCTGCCCCTGGGTCCCCGCCATACCTGGGACCCTAGCAGGGTTTTAGTGTAATAGTCCCGAGGCATGAAGGCTTCGACAATGGTCACCAGGCACCAAAAAGCATCCTCCTGCTCCAGGTAGAGGAGGGCAATGGCCACCAACCTGAAGAACAGAACAGAAACCATGAGGAGCAGAGCTTTCCCGAGGCAGAGCTGCTCCTGTGGCGTCAAAGCTGGCGCCGACGAGTGACTGGCACCGACGAAGCTCGGGCCACAAAGACACGCAGAGGCGGGAGCCGCCTGGCACCAGACTGCCCCCCCCTGCACACGCGTTCCTGCTCTCCCCCCCATCCCTCCTGCTCTCAACCAATCCCACGGAGAGAACGGACGCTTCCCCCACCTCTTCATCTGACTGGCCTGCTCCCAAGCAAACCAAGAGGCTCTCCTGAGAGCAGACACTTCTGTCAAGCAAAACCCACTTTCAGGAGAAATTATATTCATATCGAGATGCTGAGGACTGTCTCCCTCTGTACAGAATTCTGCAAGGCCACAATACTGGAATAACACAAACTGAATTGGAAGGATAACTAATAGCTCAATGGTCTCTCTCTCTCTCTCTCTCTCTCTCTCTCTCTCTCACACACACACACACACACACACACCCCACCCCCAGGGGCCATGGAAGACCAAACTGCCTGCTGAGAGAAAACGGGATCCACCACCCCATTCCTGTTAGTGATGCACTGATTCCCAGAACGGCACGAGATATTTCACAGAATGGCTTCTACCTGTTGAGGCCCTGGCAGTAGCCTATGTCCGGGTTCCGCCAAGAGAAGGCAAGCAAGACGTTCCGCAGCTTCTGTATCCCTTCAGAGGCTGGCGAAGAGTAATGCTTGTTGTTGGGCAAAGTCCGCAAGAGATCCAGCTCAATCTGCTTCGAGGCCGGGTTCTGCTTCTTCAGGGCGTTCTGGAGCAGGCCTTGGAAGTAGCCCGGGTCTGCACTGGCCTTGAACTTTTTCACATGGAGGCCCACGCACCACTTCCAGATCTGGGAACGATGTTCATGCGGAATCCCGCTCCGAATGAGGTTCTTGAGTTCCACGGAGCGCACCATCTCCCTGTTCATAGTGCTGGCCAGGTAATTCTCCCATTTCACCCCTGTGGACATCTCCTGATGTTCAGTAAGGGAGAGAGATTTCAGGTCCAAGGCACGCACTTTTGCTACCAGCTTCTCTTCCTCATCATCCTCTGGGACGGTCTGAAATCCATAAATATCATATTCGCTGCAAGGAAGAGTGAAAATTGGATTATACTCAGGGCTATTTTATTCGCTGCAAGGAAGAGTGAAAATTGGATTATACTCAGGGCTAACTTTAAAAAATAAAGTTAAGAAGAAAAGCCTGCAGAAGCCTTCTGGACAAAGCAAACACATGTGTGCTTTTCATTATGGTCATTCAAGAATGTTAATTCCACCTTAAACGCCATCCACGATCGTTAAGTACCCAAGACAGGCCGAGCAGCACTACACTTGCCAGTGAGAACCGTTCCGTTTGAATTATATCTCTGACCAGCAAAACAATCTGTTATATGCATTCCAGCATGCAAACATCTGAGCAGTTTCGCTGCATCGCTGGACTCAGCTCTTGCTGCCCGTGCCGCTAACAGCCTCAGAACGGGCACTTTTAAATCATTCATATGCAGCAACGAACACACTGTTCTAAGGTGACAGTAATAAGAGCATGGACCCCCCCCCCCCCCCGCAACACACACACTCTTCCCAAGCAGCTCCGGATGACCTAACCTTACCTCACCCTCCAGGTGCCATTCCTGACTTTAGAAGCCAGAGAATATTCTGCAGACAAAAAGTGCAAGTTAAATGCCTATGGATGTCTGAGATCTCTGTAACAGAACTGAGTAAGCAAGCATGCCCAGTATACTGCCTATTAATCGGACAACCTAGCTTATAAATATCGGGGGTGTTTTCAGCCCCTAGCTGCTCCATGTTGCCCCTTCCTGCTGGACTCCTGTTCCTGCACCGCTGGACAAGAGCTCTAGAAATTCACTTCAAGGGACAATTTTGATTTTGCCCAGGCACCTGGAGCGGTTTCCAGCACAGACTTTCCTGGGACGGCTGGGAAAAGTATGAAATGCCACTTGGGTAGCCAAAGGGCCGATAGGACTGGAGCCAGACGGGGCCCTGGAGGCTAGTTGGGCAAACTCTGGTCTTTCCTGAGGTTCTGGTTTTACAGCTCCCATAAATCCCTGCCAGCACAGGTAATGCTGAAGGATGCGTGATGTTGCGGGCCGAAGCATCGAGAAAGTCAAATCTTGTCCACCCCACTGCAGGCTATCCATGCGAAAGACTCGGTGGCACATATTCATGCCAAGCATGACAGGAACGCCTCTTACGATGCACCATAATCAACACGGTTCACACGATTATCATCGCATCGCTCTCCTGGCTCTTGGAGGAAACAAGAAGGGCCATGAAGATAAATCAGGCATGGGTTTGTTTTACCTGACCATGTGAGGTTTGAAGTACGTTTGCTCTGGGTGTTCGCTGCTGTCCACTTTTAAAGCATCTTCCAGGAGCTGGGTCACAACATCATGACGAGGACTCTGCTCTTCCGAGTAAACTGGGGCCTTCATTTCTTGAAGTAAAATTAGGTACTTGCTTTCTACTTGACAGAGTTTGGCTTCTAGGTTTGTATACTGCACAGAACACAGAAGGGTATATGGCTCTAACAAAGGCATCTGCAGAAACATCATTTCTGCGATGCGTAGGCATCCATTTTCATATGTCCAAAACTGAAAGACAAGTATGTGTGGGAGTAGAATTCATCTACCTCCCTATGAAGATAAAGACCAGTGTGACCACTATCAAGAATTACAAAGGTTCATGAAATCACAGCAAACTGAACCCACAACAAGACATGTTATATTCCTCCTTGTAGAGACGGAGAATGTGCAGAGCAGTTTGTGCAAACTCTGAAATTAAAGTTCGAGAACTGAGTTTACACAGCACTGTTCACCGCAGACATTACACACACCTCCTTCAAAAGCTCACTTCTGAGACACTGAAAAAGTCTCAGGTTAGCAGGATTTTACTTTCTTTGTTTGAATTTCAGACATTCGAAAAGAGTGAAAAGTTTAAAATGAAAAGTTGTCCAGGGCTAACCTTTGCCATCAAATCTCTCTCTCGGTTTTCGGCATTTCTTCGTAGTGCAGAAAGTTCCAGGATCTCCTTATTTAAGAATTTGTTCTGGCTTTTGTAACCCTGAAGACTGTCCTGTCAAAAAGCAAAAGGAGGGCTTTACACAGAAGGGTATTTAAAACAGGCAAACAAACAAACAAACAAACAAACAGAAATGCCGAAGTGTTAAGTGTGCAAAAGTGCAGTACTAAGAACAGAGACTTGACTTTGCAAGGTCAGCTTCCAAAAGCAAAAGCATTTCCAGAACTGGGCAGGGAAGGAGTTTCACATGTGACGGGAAACAGTGAGTTCTCTCTCTCTCTCTCTCTCTCTCACACACACACACACACACAGTTTCACATGTGACGGGAAACAGTGAGTTCACACCCCCCTCCCCCTTACTTTCAGTCTGTCTAGCTCCTGCAGTTCTTTGTTCATGGACGACGACATGGAAGAACTGGCCGATGCACTCTGGCCGGACGACTGGTCCTCGCATTCGCTGAGCTCCCGGGAGAGCTTCATGATGACCTCGTCTTTGGCCTGAATGGTCTCCATGAGCATGCTCAACCGCTCGCTGAGCTCGCCCACCTTGCTCTTCAGGTTCTTGACCTCCTGGTGCAGGCTCTCTTTTTCCACAGTGAGTCTCTCCAGCTGGTTGTTGAGACCCAAGATCTGATGGTCCTTCTGGTGAAGCAGCTCCAGTCTGTCCTTGGGGCCCCCGTCACAGAGGTGCCCAGCCAAGTACTTGTCATACTGAGAAGACCGGACGGTCTGCTGCAGAAGCCGCACAAGTTCCTGCAAGCCAAGGAAGGGGGCTGGTGGGTCGGAAACACTGGGGGCATACCGGGCTGGCCTTCCCCCAACCTAGTGACTTACAAATGCCTGGCACTATGACTCCCGCCAGTCCCACCAGCACGGCCAATTGTCTGGGATACCTGGGTAGCAACCTGAGGGAAGGCTGTACTTCTACGAAGAAGTACGAATGGTTACCTGTTGGGCCAACACCTCTCTGATCACCTAGGGATGACCTTGGCATTAACAGCTGAGCAGGAACCACTCGGTGGAGAGCGTCAACCAGAGGGAACTGTTACCTTCAAGGGCAGAGCTTTTCCAAAGCTTAATGCCAGGGCCTTAACACCTGCCCCACTCAGGCTACTGATTTTCTCATGGAATTTCAAAAACATGAGAGGGGTATTTAAGTGTAGGCCCGAGATGCAATCCAAGATGCTTATGGTGAGGACGACTAAATCCTTCTGGAACCAAGGAACTATCCAACTAGGTCAGCACGCTAAGGAACCTTCGGCTTCCATCCCTTGCAACAAACGGCAGGCCGCTTCTGGAACCGATAGAAGTTTCAGAAGCACGGCGGTATGGCTCTGAACATGCCACATCCGCAGAAGGCACGCCCCGGTCCCGCGGGGCAGGTTTTCCTCCACTTGAATGTAATGAAAAGTCCCCCTGCAACCTTCGTGTGTCTTAAATGCTACGGAACCCAGGCGCATTCTGCCCTGGCCCTGAGCTTCCTGGCTCTCGCCTGCTCCTCGAGCGCACCAGGACGCACCGGCGGGGCTTCCCCCCAGCAGATGTGTGGTGACAATACACACGCTTGGCCAGCCGGGCGGAGCGCGATGTGCCACCAGGCCCTCCTGCCGGAGAAGAGGTACCTTTTGACTCGACAGCTCCTTCTTGAGCTTCTCCAATTCGTCTTGCTGGCTCTGGAACTTCAGCTGCATCTCTGAAGCCAGCTTGTTTCCATTCCATTCGACAGGAGAAGACTCCACGCTATTCCGGTTTTTGCCGGTTGCCATCATCTCCTTCAAGGGGCGCTTCACTTTGTGTGGAATGCGGGCAAAGTCAAATGGAAAGGCTGAGCCAGCCATGCCTGCCGAGGGAGAAGGAGGTTTCCCAGCTCAGATCAAACCCGCACGTATCCTTCCCTTTCGTGCACAACATGCCGGTGCTTGATCACCACATCCAGACAGAACCGGGCAAAGACATTCTCAGGCTAACAGACTATTTTTGCTCTTCTTTTTGGGTTCTAAGCAATGAGACAATCAGGAAACAGACGCTGTAAAGCGTGGCTCCCCTCAGAGCAACTCCAGGAAACCCCGACCAGAGCAAACGCCTTTCATATTTAGCAGATGGAACATGCACACAGCAAATCTGCACAGAGCCCACATTTTATCTACCGCATATGACCCCTACACATCTCTCTCCAAGGATGGAGGTCATGAGGTTGCGGGGCGGGCGCTCTGCCCATCCCACTGAACTGCACGGCCTGAAGGATCCTCCTTATTGTGGGTTATTTAGCAGAAACGAGGTAGGAGTACAGTATGTGGACCGCCCTGAGGCTGTCTGGGGCTTTTGACACTGTTTTTATTTCTTTATTATTACATTTCTTCACTCTGTCCCCTCCAAGGAACCCAAGGGTGCTTACGTGAGTCCCGCCCCCCCGCCCCCATCTTGTCCTCACCTGGTGAAACAGGAAAGGCTGAGAGCTATGGAATGTCCCAAAGGCAGCCAGGGAGCTTCACGGCCCAGTGGGAGCAGGAAGCTGCCCCTCTCCCGTCCCGGTCCAACACACTCACCATTAGGCCACACTGCCCACACGTTCACAAAACAGGAAGCAGCTTTTGCTGCAAAGACATGGGGAGGAGGGCCCCGAGGGCCCACAGCTGTTCATCTGGGCTGTTTCAGAATTATGAGTCCCCCAGAGCCACAGGGACCTGTTTTCATGGTGTGCTTTTAGGGCTGGGTCGTTTTTTTTTAATCAGCTCACAAGTGTTGGTAGCCCGGAAATAAAGGCAAAACTTGCACAGAGTAAAGTATCAGAAAGCACCAGGGCAGGGTGTGTAAAAAGCTTTTGGAACCTTTGCTGGGTTCTGTTGAAAGCTTCCTCTTTTCCTCTTGAGCCAACGACTCCTCCAAGTCCTTCGGGGTGGGATCTAGCATTTCCCATTCCTCTGTGTAAAAAACACTCTTGCGGTTGTCATGGCTTCCTTTTCCCGTTCTTAATGAAGATACAGAATTCCTGAGAAGTACAAAGGTTAAAGTTAAACTTAAGAACAGTTGTAATTTAAAAAAAAATAAAAATAAAGCAGATGCAGTTAAAGAAATCAAAGTGGGGAAACGAGGGGAAAAATGAAAATAAATAATTTTCACACTTACTCCAGAGCAGACAAACTAGTAGAGGCAGGGGACCTCACTGGAAAGACTAGCCCCTGTGCATATGAATCTCAAGGATTAGGCAATTCATGAATCAACACCATTCTCAAATGAAAAGCAATTCCCAGGGTACTGCAGAAGAGCCTTCAGCATGAAATACGTACGAGACAACGGCTTGTTCCAAAGTTGCAATCATACGTAGGACATCGAGAAATTGTAGGTGCTTTAAACAAATTCAGCTGAAAGCCAACTTCAACAAAAAGAGCGAAATGCTGCCCCAAATATCAGTCTGACCAAACTGAGTTCAGAAACCAACAAGCCTGCACATTTGCTGTTGAATAAAGTAAAATCCTTCCCTTTTGGTCAAGTCCAAGTCCAGCATTGCTGTTTGCCTTCCTAGTTCTAAGACGTATATAGAGCAAAAGCTGAAAGCAAAGACTTTTACCTAGCAAATCAAGCTCCTGAAAGACAAGCTTCATAACAACAAGCTTCATCATACGCTACGCAGACCAGAGAGGCAGAAAGTGCCACTGGTTAATTCTGTGTGTTAAAGCAAAAGCTGGGGTTGCAAAATCTCGCGCTACTGTTACACCACAGCAGGGCTACTACAGCGCTTGCATTCGACAGGCAGACTCTCCTCCCGTGTGCGCCGCTTCGGGGGTTTACCAGAAGGGCTGCGGTCGGGGCCGTCACATGCTCCAATGGAGGCAGCAGCCACTGTTTCCGGGGCACAGGCCGCGTTGCATATGGGTAGCGTGCTCTTCCCAAGAGCAATGCCCGGCACCCCTCATCTGGCATGCCCTGGCCAGAGGTGCCCAGAGGTGCCGCACCATGTCGCCGCAGGCAGGCTGGCTAGCTCCGAGAGAGAAACACGAGGGAAAGTGCGAGATGAAATTGCTAAACTTCTGAAGGCAGAAGCCTGATATTTTGGTGAAGCTGCAGACAAAGGGGAACCTGGCAGAGCCCTGGAGATTTTACTTCCCGTGGCTGACTCTGCACTCCAGCAAGTTCCTGGGGACTTTTGAAGCACGTGGAGGCGGCGAGAGTACGAATAGCAGTGGCGCAGTTCTGCATCCAGAACAGCAAAGGCCATCTGTGCCCACAGAATGATGCGGTGAGCCCGGCAGAGGTTCCCCCAAGCCGATTCCTGTTCCTACGTGGGGACCAGCTGGGCACCAGAGCGGCTGAGAGTGTACACAGAGCTGCTCGTCCTTGAGGGAGGAGAGGTGTGCCTGAGCCAGGCTGCAGGAAACGGATGTCGTTACAGTTGGGCACCCATAACTCCAGCTGCCACAGGGAGGAAAGGCCTGGAGAGTAAGCAGGAACGGGAGGAAGTCAGAGCCCCCTCGGAACACTTGGCGACCATCAGTGGTGGCAGATGTTTTTTCCGGTCAGGCTGACAAGCACGAAAAATCTTGCAACACTTGCCGAATTGTAGGCCCAACAGTCTTCTTTTCAAAGCCTTTCCTCCTTTCCCACCCTTGCAACTCAGCGGCATGAAGAGGGGAATCGAATAACACTCGCTGGAATCACAAGGCAGATGTGGTCTAATTTTTCCAGGATCACCAAGGCAACCCTTGTGGTGCACAGACTGCTCTGAAATGATCTGGAAAAAGAAGCAGGAGATGCAGTCCTCCAGGTACTGAAGCTTCACCCCCAGCCAGAAGATGATGGGGTTTGTGCTGCAACAGTCCTCGGAAGATTTTCATCTCTGAGCACCGTTGCAGCAATAAGGAAAAACTACTTAGGCATAGATGCTACAGAACGATAAAAAGCTGAAGGGTCCAAAGTGACCCTGTGCCACAATCTGACCGGGATCAAAAGAAACTACTTTTCTGGAGGTCCAGCAGGCCTGGCAATCGTTACACTGTGCTTCTTCCTGTATCAAATGAAGAAAAGGGAACACAAAGGCCAAGGCTTGGGGTTTTTTGTCTTCCGTTTCTTACAGTGTTACAAGATATGCTGCAAGGATAAACATTCCACATCTTTTAAACAAGAGTGTTTTTATGCTCCCTGTACAAAGGGAAAGAGAAAGTTGAAGTGCCCCCAGAGTCGGTCATTAACTCCTGTGCTTTTTTTCTACCTTAACAGCATTTTTATGGAAAGGAAAAAGATGGAGGAAGTGGACAGAAAACATGCAGGGCTCACAGATTGGGGGCAACACCCCCCATGCCCCACAACAGTCTGCCAGTGAGGCCGGGCAGCTGCAAAAGGAGGCCCTTGGTCTGCGGGGGTGCCTAAAGGGCACTGGCTGAGCCTGAGACGACGACTCAGGAAGTCCTGGGTTCAAATTCCACCTCTGACATGAGCTCACTAGGCCTCAGGCAGAATCCTTCCCTCCTCACCACCTCAGTACCTTCAACCTACAACATGGAGGATAATCCATTCATTCATTCATTCATTCATTCATTCATTCACAGCATTTCTACCCCGTCCTTAACAGCGTCTCAGGACGGCTTACAACATAATCGAACAAACAATAAATGAACAGAGAAGGTACAACCAACATAATGCAATAAAATAAGGTGGAAGGTGACTAAGCATGACAATAAAAGCAGTAAACTTTAAATATTAAAATGTCAGGCAAATAAAAAGGTAGTATGATAAAAATCACACCAATACATTTGGCAGGATTGTGAGCATCACAACTAGCGATGGCGTGCCAAGAGCTTTGGATGCTTGAACGTGCTATGCACATTGAAAGGGTTATTCTCGTTTCTGAGTACAGGATATGCGGTATCACGTTAGGTAATCTTGAAGAGGTTTGGCCAGAAATAAACCCGGCTGAGCATAACGGGCCCTGCTCTCAAGTGTGTGCAGGACTGCAGGCTGAGGAGGTCAAGTGAGCAATTTGATCAGCTAACTAAAGTGCATGACTTATTGCTAAAACTTTCCTCCTAAATGGAACGCTGGACGGTACCAAAGCGACGTCTGTTGAGAAATCACAGACCTGCCCACTAAGTTCTGCCTGACACAGATTGGTGGAAAGTGCTAGTCAAACCTGAATCGTTTCACAGAGGAACCACCTGAGTTCGGGAGTGAGTCACCAGGCTGCGAGCGCCCCAAGAGTGCCGGCGCGCACGTAAACTGGGGTTATTCCCATAAGCAACGGAGTGGTCATGAAAAGCACTTGACAACATCTGTTGCCCGTGGCTCTCAACATCTTAGCAGCCATACAACATAAGGGCAGGGACACTGACAGATCTCTGACAGGAACAGTAACGAGAAACAAATGAGTGGCTTTTGCAATTGCAGCAAACAAGCCATGGAATTTCCCAGGATATGCCTTGGGCTGGATGTGGTTTCTGATTCCAAAGCCATGTGCAGACTGGGACTGTGGAAAGCTTTGGGACTGGGAGGAGAGGGCTTGGGGGAAGAGGCCCTCTAGCCAGCGCAGAGGCTCAGAAACAGCCTCCACCGTGACAGATGGAGGGCACCCGTGTGCCCATCCACCATCCCCGACAGGACGGGCACAGGCACGCTCAGTCCCTGAGGCAGGGAAGTGCCGGTAACAGGAGGAGGAGTAATTCGGGGAGATGATGTGTCCTTGGGAGTCTAACTCCACCTCAGGACACCTTACCGAGGGAGCAATGGGGCGGAGGAACTGGGGCTCCCGGGTGCATCATTTGCAATTGCCCACTGGCTTTAACTATTGTACAGCCCAATTTCCTGACCACTGGTTCCTCTAACCAGCCTTCTTCTGGCTTCACAGCCCTGCCAAGTCTCTGTCTGCATGTTGCTCCTGCAGGAATTCCACTGGGATTTTCTTCCTGAAGCCTAGGTTCAAACGCCACCTTCTGCTAAGCTGCCAGCAACTGCCTAATATGGGGAGGAGCGGGGGCAGGAAAGAGAATTACAGCTCGCCCCGCAGAGCTGACCTGGCAATCCTAAGAACCCTTTTTACATAGCAGCATTTGTGTGCAGCTCGCAAGCTGAAGACGCAAGGCACAATACTCACTTGATCTCAGCACCCCACTGCTTCAAAGAGAAGTTAATGGCACTCGGCTGGCCCGGGGCAGGCTGGCAGGCAGCTTGCTCTCCCACCAGCTCTGTGGGAGCCGTCTCCACGGCCAGGACATTTCTGGCTATCTCTGCCGAGGAATTTGGTGGCAAGATATTCAAATCTGAGGGCAAAAACACACCGTCACTTATTAGCGATCCTAGTGAACACCCTGGCACTTGTGGAGCACATTGGCAGCAAGGAGGTTCCGGGGGGGGGGGGGGGTTGGATGTCCTGATCGCCACACCTGAAAAGCTCGACTCAAAGAGCCATCTGGCCTACCATGCTATGGGCAGTCCAGGATACCATTAATCCTTGGCCTCAGGGCCTAACGAGGCTGTGCAAATTGGCTTTAAGCTGCAGCACTGCATTAAAGCCGATAGAATAAAACAGACTGAGCCAACAAACGGCACTCGGCCAAGCTCTCATAAGAGATTCCTGCAAATACAGATATTCCAGCCCCTCGGTTACAATAGGAAACATTGAGCAAGTGTTTGAACATTATCAACAAGTAAAGAGGCTTCAACCAGCTTTAGGTAGCCTGGGATGTTCATGTTCGGGCGGGAGGGGCTGGCATGAACACAAGCCAGCTTAGGAACAGCAAGAAGTCTCTTCTTAATGTGCCGCACGTTCCGTTTCCTCCCGGTTTTCCTATTAGAGAGGCTGGAGCATGGAAGAGTGCTCTCGGCTTGCTTCTTCTGGCTCCTCCATATTATACCATATGAATCCGCCCAGCTCCCTCTGCAGACCTGCGGCTGATAGCCAGGGAGCGTCTGCGTCAAGGAGGCCTGACAGCATCCACCCCGCAGCCCTCCCTCAGCCGCAGCGATCACCAGTGAGGGTTCGACAGGCAGCTCTTCCCACCACCCCGTCCCCTGCTTGCGACATTCCAGCAAAGAGAGGCCTCTTGGAGCACTTCCACTCTTCCATCCCGCCGGGCCAACTGAAGCCTTCCTGGGACCCGCCGGGTTTTCCTGACACCTGCAGGTACTGCTCACATATCAGGCATCGCTCCAGTAACAAAACATAAACTCTGCTATCGGTTTCCAATTTGCATTCAGCCTCTGCAAGGCTTCACGTGTTGCTCAGCTGGGCAAGTTTAGAACTGTAGTTACACCTTCAAGGTTTTCCATTACAGCAGAGAAGCCTCCGTGTCCTGCTGAAGCGAATACCGGAACCACCACCCTGCCCCGGGAGAGCATCCGCTGTGCCCAGTGCGCAGTGCTGTGTCCAGGATCCAAACACACTTCACTACTCTAATAGAATTACACACAACAGAATGTAAAGCCACGTCACATCCGTACATTCTTTCCTCCAGTTCACAATCACCATGAAATCCACAGGAATGCCAAAGTGCTACTGGAACATTTACATAACTCAGAATCACAAGTATCACGCCGCAGACTGGAAGCAGCCAAAGTCGGCCAATGAGCCGTTATTCTAATTCCCTACAACCTAAAAAAGCAGTAAAATGGCAAAGGCTTAGAGCCATAGAAAGTTTTGTGGTCAGTGGAAAGCAACTGGGAACATGACTCTTCCGAGACCAGGGATCCATGTCTGTCTCCGGATATGGCTCACATGAGGTGCTTTCCCCGCATTTCTGATGGCTGCTTGGGCAGAGGAAACGAAAAGCAGCCCTGCTGACACCCAGCTGCAAGCCAAAGGGAGGGCACGCGGACTGGGGCAGAGCGGGGGGCTGCCGGGGCATGAGCATTTCCGGGGCTTCCCCCTTTACAGCGACACTGCACCCCACAAAACCCCACGAAACGAGCCCTCCCTCCACGGATCCCCATGGCGGCATACCGGCTTTGTCTCTGGCAACCAGCCCCTTGGAGGAGTCGCTCTGGGTCGGCGAAGTCCGGCTGGCCCTCTTCGCGGCATCGTGGCCACTGCAGTATTCCCACCGCTTCTGCTGAAGCTCCTGCAGCCAGTAGGTCATATCCTGGCGTGTTGCGGCCTGGGAAACAACGTGCAGAAGAGGCTGCCAAAGAGGGGTGCAACCACGGGGAGGGGAGGGTGCCCCTACAGACACGTTTTCTCCCCGGGACTACAGGAGCTCGATTTATTTATTCATTTAGAAAATTTCTATGCCGCCCCATTTGCCGACGCCTCGGGGCGGCTCACAAATATATCAATTGAAATATTATACAATAAAAATATAAAACGAGTTAACAATATAAAATAAGTCGCCCTGGCCGAAGAATAAAATAAATAGTATTAACAGTTAAAATGACGTTTGAATAAAAAGGTCTTCGCTTGGCACTGAAAAACAAGTAACGACGGCGCCAGGCGGACCTCTCTGGGGAGCGCATTCCATAGATTGGGCGCCACCACTGAGAAAGCCCTCCTCCGAGTACCTACCCTCCTAATTTCTTTCACGGAGGGTTCCCGGAGAAGGGCCTCTCCCGCTGATCTCAGGGGGTGGGGGGGGAGCATATATAGACGTAAGCGCTCCTTCAGGTAGCCAGGACCCAAGCCGTTTAGGGCTTTATAGGTCATCACCAACACCTTGAATTGGGCCCGGACTTCAATGGGAAGCCAGTGAAGCTGACGGAGGACTGGAGTCATGTGAGCATAATGCCCAGTCCCCGTCAACAGCCTGGCAGCTCTGTTTTGAACCAACTGAAGTATCCGGACCGTCTTCAAGGGTAGCCCCACGTAGAGCACGTTACAGAAGTCAAGTCAAGTTACAACAATTCTGACCTGTTGCAATATGGATGTTTTTCCATCAGCCACATAAAAATGCAGAGAACACGGCAATGATGCCTGGTAGTTGGTGCCCTTCTAGGCCCAGGATTCACACAGCTGGAAAGACCCCTGAAGGTTATCTAGTCCAGCTTCCTGCTCAACACAGGATGCAACTGCGGCATGCTTGAGACACAGGCACCCAGCCTTCACTTAGGTGCCATTCGTGAAGCAGCTCCCACAACCTCCTAAGGCAGCCTGTGCTGTTCAACTCGTGCTGTTCTGGAGTTTCTCCAAATAATTAGCCAAATCTGCTTTCCTGTACTTTGCATCTATTAGTTCCAGCCCTATACTTTGAGGCAGGCCTCTCCGAACTGGCACCCTCTAGCGGACTTGGTCTGTGATGCCCAGCACCATACCTGATCACTGGAGCTGATGGGACCTGAAGTCTGAAAGAAGTGGAGGGCACAAGGTTGCTCTGACAAACAGAGAACCAACTGGCACAGTATCTCTGGCAATGTAGTTCCCTTAATTCAGCATAGTATTATTATGCTATCAAGAGGCACAAATCTGGCTTTTCTGAGGCTTGTTACCTGCTCCAACTTTAAGCAATTTTGATCCACAAAAAAAGAACAATACTATTCTTATTAGCAGGAAAAGTATTTGTAAGAGAGACTCAAATCTCCCGTTCACACACAGAGGGGGAAACAAACAACGGACCCTGTCTATTGTGCAAACCACTTTTCACAACATGACTTGCATTTTTAAGGCTGCCTTTCCAGTTATACACCCATGTTTAAATGAAGGATGCATACAGCTTACGTTTTTCGCCTGAAAAAGAAAACAAGACAACAGGAAGACTTTTATATAGTGATCTGTTCAAGGAAGAGGAAATAGCTAACCACGACATGAACTGGAAGTTCATTTGTCTCTCTTTCACAGAAAAGGCAAGTAACGGCAGTAGCATTTCGACAAAAAAATCTTGCAACATCTTAAAGGCCAATGCATTGATTATGACATCAGTTCATAGGCATGAATTCATACTGTCAAATGTTAGAAATTATCTGGAAGCGACAGCACATGGCTGCTAGTGATGGGGGTGGGGAGTGTTTTTCTGACTCAATAGGAAAACTCCTCAACTTAAGAGGAAAATGCTGCCAAACAACTGCATTGCACCATATTTGACTAACGGCTCAGCCCTGTACACAGTGACTTAAAAGTTCTCTTGTGCCCAGTGAGGTGGATTCTCAAACATAAAAAGGCTGGAACTCAGTGGGCAAGTAAACGAGCATCACATCGCCGAGGACTTTGGCAAATGCACTTAAAAGCTTCTTACAAGAAGAGCTTGCTTCTAACTTCTAATTCTGGGCATTTAAGTATTTTCTGCTCCTCATGAGGAGGAGGAGCTGAAGCAACAAGGGGTTTGGCAGAAGCTGGCAGTGGCTCTGCGCTGCCTGCCCTGCTGCACCTGGCTGGAAGAGTCTTCCATCCTCAGGACCTCGGCTGGCCAGACCAGGACCAGAACCAGAACCAAGGGCTCTCCAAAGGAGGCAGCCCGGCCCCACTGACACCTCAGAAGGCTTTTCTGCAGTTGCAAGAAGGACTGCCCCTTTGCCTCTGGCTACCTGTCAGAGAACTGGGCCTGAAAGCATTTTGCACACCCAAGGTATTCTGGCCCCTTCCTCAGCTAAAAAGGATCCCAAGAGCAGCTTACAGGATAATTTTTAAAAGAGAGGCAGCCCCTGCCCTCAGGCTGACATGCAGAGGGCCGTGCAGTCAAAGGGTTGGCAGAGAAAAGCCATTCCCAAGGCAGTGGCACCGGCACAAACAGTCCGGACCCCGCTGTGCCAGACCAGGCAGGTGCATTGCACACACACGGCACAACCGCACACTAGAATGTTGCCTCCAAAAAACACAGAAAATGATCCATCACTTGAAGTTTCTCACTCATTCCTCACTGCTCCTATAACCCTGGACCTAGCGAGTGACTGGCTACTCCGTGACACACGCACCAACTATGAATAAGGAACGCATTTAGGAAAATTAAATCATGGGAATCTAAGCACAATGAAGTCCACATGAGGTCCGGCTGCTTTCTTCGAAGAGGGCCTCCTGTGCCTGCAGCAAGTTTTCCCTTGACAGGGTTAATTCAACAGGCATGGAACCAAAAGCATAAATTCAACACCAGGCCCTGCTGCAGGCTTCACAAAATCTATAGAACATATGGCTGAACTGAGCGTTTGGCAGCAGGCCACTTTCTAGACTAAACATAAGCTTTGCATCCCCTGCATCCAGACATTCCTTGTTACGGTAAGAGCCACGGCAGTACCTACCACACAGAATCTACTCCTCAATCTACTGCCAGGGAATTGTTGGAAAGTGCGAAATACTACCACTTCTACTTATGCATGATCTGGAGAAAATGAACAGAGATGTCTTCATTCTCTCACCGTTCTAGGACTTGGGTCATGCAATAAAACTGATCCACAGGACAAGCAAAAGAAAGGATCTTTCCATAAAATGCAGAGTTCATGTTTGTAATTCATCACCAATGACACGGCGATGGCCACTAATTTAGAGAACACATTAGACAGCCTGACAGAGGAGAGAAGCTGGTCGATGATGCCTCTTGACCATGTGGGCGGTTTACACAGCTTCCATGTTCTGAGGTGCCATGCGTGCTGCAGAAAATCAGGTGCTGAGGAACAGCAGCCAAAAATAGGGCTGCAGCCTTCATGGCCTGCTTTGGGCTTGCTGGAGGGGGCTGCGGGGAAGAGGATGAGATGGGCTGTTCCACCTTGACTGGAGAACCACATGTTGGGGATTGCACGAGTAGAGCTGGCTGGAGCTGGAGGTCAGACTAGATGATCTGAGAGGCCCCCTTCTGATTTGTTTTTTTCCCCTTTGTTTCTAACTGCTCCTTTGTCTAGCAAATACAAAGGTGGCTTGAGCTGAACAACCATCCACATCAAAGCAAAAGGAGAGAAGAGTCACACGCCTGAGTGAGCAAACCAAACAATCAAGGGGCTGGTTATTCTATGCTATTCTTGAGTTATTCAGCCCTCCAAAGCTTACTGTCATCTTTTGATCATGCAGTAATATTGTGGTAAAATGCTCCAATTTGAAAAGACAGCTCTCACTTAACCGTATCCATTTTTTTCATGCCTGTCAGTACCCTATTGAACCAAAAGGAGAGTGCAAGTCTGAAGATTCTGAAAAAATACTTGGATTCCTTAAGAAGCCTAACATGTTTTGGTCCAAAATGTGCCCTTCCTTAGGAAAATTGTTTAGTTTCAGAGATTGTACATATTTATTATATTTATATCACACTTTTTTTCCTTTTTGCCACCATTCAGCTTCACAGGATGAGTCCAGATTCTAACTCCAGGAGAGGCCTAGGCGCCTTCTGGAGAACACACCCGATTTTCCACCCCTGCCCCATGGGTGCTGCCAGCCAAGGAGCAAACGCCCTGCCTCCTTTGCAGAACTCAAGGGCGACACCAGGGAACGGTGCCATCCTTTGGTCACCCTCCCACATTTTCCCACCACTTCTTCCATCGCTGCAAAAATTCATTAAGGGAAAAAAGTAGGAGTAACTGCACAAAGCCTTCCAGGCACCAGCACTCAGTCTTCTGCCTGAAAGGATCCAGTGCTTCTGTTCCTCTAAGCTAAAAAGCCCCGTATGTTCCAGACTTTCCTGATAAGGGAGTTTTGGGGGCCCTCAGTCATTTGGGTTGCCATTTCTGTACAATTTCAGAGCAATCACAGCTGGGATTCCACTGCACCTGGGATGGCCAGGTAGCCTCTTCTACAGAGGGCAGTCCTCCACAACGGAGGCCATGGGGAAGGCCGTTCGCTGCTTGCAGTTCTCTTCTGTCCTTACATAGATGCCACGTATCGGTCCTTATTTTTACACTTCTCTGGAGACTGCGCTCTGCTCTGAAATCTTGCCTGGCATGTAGTTTATCAGTGCTCACAAGTAAATACAGGCGTGTCATCGATAAAACAACGAGCACAAGGCAGGCGAACAGAGGCCTGGATGTTCCTCCCACGGCGCACAGATAAGCCACCTGTCACCTGAGCCGTCCTCGGTGGGCAGCCGTTACTCTTTACCTCCATTATTCCACACCCGCCCGAGCACACGGCGATCAGCCCTCAAAAGGCCGCGCGGCCCCTGCCGCTCTCCTGTCTCTTGTCCCAGCCGCCCCAGCTCGGAGGAAGGTTGCCAGGCGCCCTTTGCGCCAGGGGGGCTGTTCGAGGAGCCGCGGGAGGCCGCCCCCATCCTGCCGCCTGCCTGCCTGCCTGCCTGCCTTCCCCGAGCCCACCTGGAGGACGAGGAGGGCGGGAGGGCGCGCAGCAAGCAGCGCACCTGGGCCGCGGGCGGGCACCGGGGGCGCCCCACCCCGGGCGGGGATGCCCCGAGTCCTTCCGCACCTGCACGCGCGCAGCCCGGGCCCCCTTCTCGGGGCTCCTCTCGACCCCGCTCAGGAGCCCCTTGGGGGCGGGGCGGGGCCTCCCCGTCGCCCGCGGCTTACCTTGAGGACGGTGACGGTGCCGTCGGGGCTGTGCACCTCGAAGGCCGTGCCGGGGGCGGCCTCCAGCTCGCCGGGGCCGGCCCAGGCGGCGCCGCAGGAGGGGGCGCCGGCGGCCGGCGGGGGGCCCGAG